>NW_007016524.1:389017-457623 GCF_000164805.1 Carlito syrichta
CACACACACACACACACACACACACACACACACACACACACACACACACACTATATTTTATACCTAAGAAAGCACTTCTATCCACAAAAAATGCTCAGTGTTTTTGACTGGGTTTAAACTGTGAAAGACATGTAAATTACTAATTATGGCCATCAAATCATTTATGTACCTTTAAAAGATATCAATAGTGCTGTTACTAGGCGATTCTGGAATGCTTACTCTAAACTTGTTATTCTCACCCTGATATAAGAGCCAAATAAACTATATGCTTTAAAATCTCTAATAGGATTTCAGTTCTTGGATATTTAGTTTTATAGTCTCTTGGGAAAAGTCCTTCTTTCTGAACTTTAGGGGCATTAAGAAGTAGATGAGTTCAAGTGGTTTAAATTTACATTTATTTTGCATACCAAAGCATGAACTACAGCGGGCTGATTAAATGGCTTCATCTTTCTACTTTGTTATATTTTGGTCACAGATCGTATTTTCTAGTGTCACCTTAAAAGTTTTTCACTCATCCTGGCAATTAACAAAAATGTATCAAGGCTTTCATATACTTTCCACCCCCATTTTCTATACAGTAAACACATCAATATTTGAAAAATGTTAATTCTATCCTCTAAGCACGGGTGTAAAGGCAATTGGGGTAAATAAAAACAAATGCACAGGACCATGAACACCTAAGGTTAAAACATAAAAGTAAAAACACTTTCAAAACTAGAAAAAGTAAACTCTGATTCGTTATTCTTAATGTGTTGAAACTAAAGCCAATGTCATTACTGGGAATTTTGGAAAATATACTTACAAAGAAATTCAGTGACTATGGATTATAGCTTTGTGAAAAAATTGACTTTGTAGTCAATATTTCATCTCAGAGTAATAATTATCACATACTAACCATAAATACGTTTTTTGTTTTGTTTTGTTTTGTTTTTGAGTTGGAGTCTCACTCTGTCGCCCCAGACTGGAGGGCAGTGGCCGCTCCCGGCCACCGCAGCCTCGACCTGCTGGGCTCTGGCGATCCTTCCGCCTCAACCTTCCGAGTAGCCGGAATTACAAGCGTGCGCTACCATGCCTGGCTGATTTTTTGATTTATTGTAGAGATGAGGTCTCGCTGCCCAGGTGGGTCTCGAACCCGTGGGCTCAGGCAATTCACTCACCTCAGCCTCCCAAAGGCGCGGGATTACAGGCTGAGCCACCGAGCCCGGCTATAAATATGGTTTTTATCTAAAGAATGATGCACATATCAAGCCTGGGTCTTCACACCAAGACCAAACATGTGATTTGAATTGTGGGATTAGAAAAATAAGACTCACGGTTTTGCATTACAAATAAGTCTCGTTTTGGCCCGGACCACAATTTGAAGAAATTAGTCAGAAATGTTCTGAGTGAATTTTGATTTCCTTAGGTCATAAAGACTCAAAAAGAGTTGTATGTTCTGTACTGAAACTCCTATGCCGGTGGTTCACAAAGTGTGGCCCAGGGACCTCTGTGGTCTCCTGAGCACTTTCAGGAGGTCTGTAAGTTCAAAACTATTTTCATAATAATAGTATTTGTCCTTCATATTCTCATCATCTCAAGAGGAGTACAGTGGAGTTTTTTAGAGCTTACCTGATGTGTGTGTCATCTTTCTGACCGCTAATAGGATGTTTCTTGTATTCTTGTGTTTAACAGATTTCTCAGTTTTAGTTTACAATAGGAAAATATTGATAGAAAGTAATCCGTATAATCTAGAGCTCTTTGTGGTCCACAATAATTTCTAAGAATGTAAAGGCATCCTTAGATCTAAGAGTCTGAGAACCACTGGTTTATACTAACTATAGAAAGGAGCGAATATTGTATGTTCCATGAAACCCTAAAATACGTCATAAAAGAAACCTAGAATCCTGAAGAATGTGTTTAATTGCTTAATTTTGTCTGCTCTACAATGAGTCAGAGGGCACCACTGCTATAGTGCTGTGTTATTTTAATGAAAGACATTGAAGGTAGCACCAAGTTAGAATCTACTAATACAGTACAAAAATGGAAGTTTGTTGCAGACTTAAAAAAAAATTAGATAGGAATCAGTCTCTACAGAATCTCTACAACTTTGATTTTAGCTCTTAATTCTGCTTCACAGCTGCTACTCACTGTCACTAAGTGTATTGGCCATATCTTTTACAGAATCATAAAATCAAAATGATTAACTCTTTGAATCATATTAAAATAATTAAATTTCTGTTTTAAAAATACTATATTCTTATTGTAATAGGTATCAAAGAGCTAGTCTTTTTTTTTTTTTAGTTGGAGCCCCATTCCTTCACCTAGGCTGGAGTGCTGTGGTATGCATGCTCACAGCCACCCCAGCATCGACCTGCTGGGCTCGGGCAATCCTTCCGCTTCCTCTTCCAATAGCTGGAAAGACAGGTGTGCGCTACCACACCTGGCTAAGGAGTTAGTCATTTTGAACAACAGTTTAACTTGGCCTATCTTCCACATTCAATTTATGAATAGATGTGACAGACTAGAATTTTTAGAAGTGATAAAAGGCAGGACAGCAACTTTAATTTTGGCCCATTGACACACTATGACAATTACATGGGCTCACCCATTCTTTCATATTTTTAAAATTTCATCTCCTTGCTGTTTGTTCATTTATAGAATGATAACTGAGATGATAAACTGCACATTTCTTATTCTGACACATAATTCACATAAATCTGGTTTCACCAGAGCACAAGGAGGCACAAAGCCGTCCCAGGTCCCAGGGTATGATGGAAGACTGAGGAGTGGATGGGCTTTGAGTCCCTCAGTGTTGCCTCTACCAGATCAACCAAATCAGGGCCTCTCTTAGTTGTTTCAGTGGTTCAGTGCAAAAATTAATTACACCCTCCATCTTAGACTAAATAACTGTATTGTTAATAATGTTCATAATAAGATAATTTTGAGATTAGTTCTAGTCTCTTCCATGGGACCAACAAAATCTAATAAAAAGCATGTTACTCTTAGATCATTCTATCAGAAAAATGAGGATAAGATAGTATACTCATTTTCCAGGTGAAGTAACAGAACCCCCCCCCCATAGTGATTTTCTTTTTATAAGAAGTGACATTTCTGGAATAGAATCCTGGTCTCTGACCCACTCCTCCCTTGTCTTTTTTTTGAGTCAAAGTCTCACTCTGTTGCCCAGGCTGCAGTGGCACAATTACAGCTATCACAGCCTCAACCTTCTGAGGTGATTCTTCTGCCTCAACCTTCCAAGTAGCAGGGAGTATAGGTGTGTGCCACCACAACCAGCTAATTTTTTGATTTATTGTAGAGACAAAGTCTCCCCATGTTGTCCAGGCTGGTCTCAAACCCCTGGGCTCAGGCATTCTTCTCTACTTGGTCTCACAAAGTGCTGAGATTATAAGAGCGAGCCACTGCAGCCAGTCCCTGACTCATATTTTTAACTACTAGTCTGTGGCTAAGAATAATCAGAATAACCAAACATTTATATTTTGTAGTTTATACCTTATACCCATACCTTTATTTCATTTTCACCTTACAACAGGCCTATAAGGGTGAAGTTTGTCTACCATTTCCTTTATATCTGAAGTTCAGAGATTTATGGACCAAGGTTGGTCACACATCAAGCAAGTGGAACACTCAAGGCCAACATCTTTGTGTGCCCAAATTTTCAATTACAAGGCTGTTGTTAGGTAATAATTATTCTACTCCACTAAATGTAAGAAATGCATACTGGACAAGAGTACAGCTTCTTTCTTCTCCTCCCCTCTCCCTTCCAATTTTAAACCCCTCAGGACAACAATAACCTGGACATCCATCCAGCTTGAAGCCCAGTGGGAACAGAACATGAATAAAACAGGATTTGGGAGAATGAGCCATGACAAGCGAGGTCAGTGTTCCCACAGTCCAATAAACCTGACCCCTAAGTCTATCATACTGGGTCAGAAGGTCCAATTATAGGTCTGTTCCAGTTCTTTTTATGATTGACAGCAGCCAGAGGCAAAATTACTTTGGTGTCTATTAATCCAGTCTCTAATTTTCCCTTTGCCCCAATACACACAAAGCATCATGGTGGCCCAGGGTGAACGATACTGTGAATCCAGATTTAAAATGCCCTTGTTTCCTGTAAGAATAGCAACTGAGTTCAATCCCAGTCCTCCTCATGAGGACATTACCTGCAGCTCTGTTTGGAAGAAAAACTTCTGTGGACATTGTGTACAGTCATAGATCTTGTCTTCTTGTCCATGGGCAGAGAAAATATGCTGCTGCAACTTGTTTGCTTGAACAAATACTGAAATGATAAAAGAATGGTGAACTTGGGTTATTTTGTTTCCAAATGCCCTCAGTCGATGACTCCCGATGAACAGACAGAGCAGGCCGAACGACACGCCTCCTGGGTGCATCTTACTGCCTGAGACCTGGGAGAGCTGAGTCACATTTGCTCCTGGTGGGGTCTCTGGCTTTTGTTAAGATGCACTCTGCCAAGCACCTAATTCAACCCAAACAGCTCCAGAGTTAAAGTTTATGGAGGCCCTGCTCCCTATAAATCTTTTAAAAATAAAGCCAAAAATTGTCAAATGCACAGCTCTGTCTCAACAGAAATGACTCCTATTTCTCAGCAACCCACAGGTTAAGAAATCATAGATGCCAAAACCCTGTTTATTGTGTTTGCCTAAAGTTATAGCTAGCAAACAGTTCTCTATTTAAATGTGTTAATGCTAAAAATCATATCCCACAGCTACTCTGGGGCACTGTCTATAAATGTGAAACAGAACGGCAGGTAAATTCTCTTTGGATACTTTAAGATCAACTCTGCCTACACACTGAATGCAAGGGTTTCAATAATATAAACATGTTCAATTTTAATGACTACAAAACAAGGCCCTAAGACTGTGTAACAGTTTACCTAGGAGACATACTATTAATAATTAAATTGTATATGCCAGAGGCAGTGTTTGGGTTGGCAGAACTGACTTCTGATGGATGCCTGGTGCACTGTGACCTAAAAAAGTTTGCATCTACAATATTAATCTGTATAGGCAGGGAAAGGATTTATTAAAGATGTTGGCATTTGACTTTGACTCTACTCTAATCATTAAAATTATTCTAATTGCCAGCCAACCTAAAATATTAGAATATTGTTCTTGTGAGTCATACATTTTAATCACATTTCTCATTACCTTAAAAAACTGCTCAGATTTCCTTTCCCACCTAACTCGCTTTATGTTGGAAGGCTTTCTTTTTTTTTTAATTGTTATTTCTAAATTACTTCAAGATACACTAAAACAATTCAGGTCTGTCTGCACCAAAAATGCAGACTGTGCATGATTAATGCACTTTTGTCTCTTTATCCACATCAACAAGAAGAAATGAGTTTTTTAAAATACAGATTTGCAGCTAATCTCTATATAACTTAATATGTTTTATGAGGCTTCTGGCTACAACATGAAAGAACTATTTTATTAGGGATCTTAATTGTGAGGAGACCTATGACCCAGGCCTCCCTTATGAAGACTTATTATGAGCTTTTACAGAGACCCCAGACTCTTGACTCTGTGTCTTAAAATATATATTACTGATGGTAAAAACATAACAATATGTTTTTTAAAAGTATAAATTAGGAAGGTTAAAAAGAGTTCCAAAAGAAAGATGGAGAGTGGCTGATGGAATAAAGGAGCCATACAGGCAAACATTGAAGGCAGAACCATCGAAACACTCAGGTACTATTTGTGCTAGTTGAGGAGTGAACATGGCCCTTCTCTGCTTATTTTATTATAGAACAGAAATCTATAGGCTGGATGCAGTGAAGGTAAATAATCAATGCTTGGAATTGGGCTCGGCAAACAAAGATGTCAATTTTGAGAGGAAATACATCACACACACACACACACACACACACACACACACACACACACACAGAGGGTGCCAAAAAAAAAAGTACACATATTTTAAGATACCTTAAGAGATGTCTGCCATAATCAGAAGAGTTTGGATGCTGATGGTAACCACTTTGAGCACCTCTTGTAATTGCAGAAGTCAAATGTGACTTGTATTCATCTTTTGTTTTCAGTATTAGAATTTGAATACAGTTTTTTCCCTCCTTAAAATGTATACCTTTGGGGGCACCGTGTGTGTGTGTGTGTGTGTGTGTGTGTGTGTGTGTGTGTGTGTGTATGTGTATTTTTCCCCCTTTCCCCATCCCCAACATATAAAAAGGAAACATAGCCTTGAGGAGCTTAACCACCGAGTCCAAGACACACGCAAAAATAATCACAAAGGATTTTACAAAATAACTTTATCATTGTCGAGAGAATACTAGAAATGTGTGTGATCATATTTCAGCCCCCATGGACTTCAAATGATAGTTTCAGATTTACATTTTTTTTGCTTGCTGTTGAAAATTGTAAGGCTATATCATTTAATAAAAGTTTCTTCTTAAAAGTGTAAGTTTATATCAACTTCTACTTTAAAAATCCAATTTCATAGGAAATAAATGCGTCTTCTGTTTTCTAGTTCAAATAATTTTGGGAGAGTCTTAGTAATATCTTTTTATTTTTGGGGGAGAATGTTGTAAAATTCTCTCTGTTTAAGTAGCAGACATGCGCTGTCAACATGGCTGCACTTTTAGTTGAATGTCTTGTGACTAAAAAGCAGCTTTGTGCAGGCAGCCTTAGCTCTGGTAACCTTTTAACATTGAGAGAAAAAAAGTGAACACAACATGGATGTCGTTTTCCAAATGGAAAAGTGCAAACTTCTGAGAGAACTTGAAATGCCATTTGTTCATCCTGACAGTTAACCTTCCTGCCCATGTGAGCCTTTAAGTAGGCTGCAATCAATAATGCTAATAAGCAGAAATCAAACATCTTCCCCCTAAATTGAACTGAAGTCATATCTGTAAAAGGCCAAAGCAGTGGGAAGTATGCTTTGGTAGGAAAGACATGATGCGCTCATAAAACTCTCCTGAGTCTTCCTGAAATAGTCTTCCCACCTGTAAAGCAGACTGGACACTTGAAGGTTCCTCCCATCCCTTCGAAGCTGTGCTCTATCAGGTGACACTGAAGTTTGGCAGGTGAGTCAAAGGTCTGGCTGCAGAGTTTGCATTCATGGTTCAGTCCTTCATCTGTCAAGGAAGATACAGTAATAGAAATGGTGAGGCCTGTCATCTCTCATAGTTTAGTGAGTTAACTATAATTGCATATATTCAACGATTTATATCACCTAACATAAATATGTAATAGTATACATGATTTCTGGTTATTTCACCTTATTGATGAGTTTATATCAATTTAAAACATTTCTGGTATTTAAAATCCAAAGACAATCAGAAGTCAGATTTTGTCTCAGGGCTAATGCATTTTATTAAGCCTTTAAAGTATAATTGGTATATTAATAACAAGGCATTTCTTTTTCTCTAATTACCATAATTTTCTGAGTCCTGTATTTCCAGAGTCCTAAAATAAAAGACTCATGTCTTTCTTTCCCAGTGCCTCTCCTGTGTCTTATCTAGAAGGTGCTAGTAGTTTCTAACTCACAGGTTTTCAGTGGTATTCCAATAGATATAAACTTTCATTTTTTATTTTCAAGAATTTCTGCAATTGTGAAAAATTATTAATACTTATAGTACCCTATAAATACTCTTTTCTCTGCTTTGTATTCCCAGCCCCCTACATCCTTCCCAATTCGATACTCTCTTAACTTTGTAAGACAGTTTCAATTTAGCCCCAGATCCAGACTCTGCCTATGTTTCTACAAAGCACTTTTATGAGCTCCAGCTTGCTTTTGACTCTGAATTTTTCTTTGATATCTTCAGAACAAGATGGTCAACAAGTATTTTTTGATGTGTTAACATTGCTATATAAAGTGGAAAGTTTATATTATAGATAGAAACTGTTGCTTTTTTGTTTTGTTTTGTTTTGAGTCATTCTGTCAGCCAGGCTGAAGTGCAGTAACACTATTACAGCCACTGCAGCTTTGAACTGATGGACTCAGTTGATCCTTCCGCCTCAGCATTCCAAGTAGCTGGAACTACAGGCAGGTGCCACCATACCAGGCTAAATTTTTTATTTTCTTTAGAGATGAGGTCTTGCCATGTTGCCCAGGCTATTTTCAAACCTCTGGGCTCAGGCAATCCTCTTGCCTTCGCCTCTCAAAGTCTGGGATTATAGGTATGCGTCCGTGCGCCCAGCTCATAAAAATGTTTATAAAATTTAAGGATGATCTTAACTTATTTCAATGTGCAATTGTAAAAAATAAAAACCTGGAGCACTAGAACAACCTAGCTAACACTTCTTTAGTGTTTACTGTGTTTCAGAACTGCTTACAGATATGAATTCATTTACTCTCATTAAAACCCTGTGAGGAAAACTACTGTTAGTCCCATTTTACAGAAGAGAAAAATGCAGTCCAGAGAATTTAAGTAACTTTGCTCTGAGTCACAAAGGTTCATAACTGGAGGAGCAGAACTTGAACCCAGGCAGTCTGGATTCAAAGCCAGGTAATCAGGCCTCAGGGTCTGTGATCTTAACAGACACACTGACGTACACACCGGCTAGTTCCAAGACTACTTATCAAGGCGCAGAGGCTGCACTTGAACCTAGTTTGTTATCAAGTTATACTTTTATATTCTTCTGTTTGCAGTGATTAAAAATGCTGCTAAGAAACATCTGTGTCTGATATCCTAAGTCTAGGGAACAAAAGACACAGTCACACTGTGTGGGGTAACAACTCTACTCCAAAGTTATTTTCTTTATTCAAAGACAACATGCATGTGTGAGTTCCTTACCAGTTGATATTACTGGCAATACAAAAGGGCCAATTACAAAGTGAGTTATTATTAGCTAACTAGGAGTGAAATCACTCTATTTGTATTCCTAATCTTTCTCCTCACACAAGTATGAGTCTTTAGAAGCAGAGGATTGGAATTTGTAAAAAAAGAGAAGCAAAGCACTAATTAAGCCACCTAGTACTGTCTACATTTCACAAGAGATAAAAACCTACTCTGTATTTGGGTGGCACAGTAAATTCCTTGATTATAATTATGTAAGAGGGAGTTTAATTGTGCATACTGACATGACAAGGGGTTATACAAAAAGCTTTAGGGATTATATAAGATCAAGGGGTTTTCATCTGCTTCTTTTTTTTTTTTACATCCTAAAGCCACCAAAAAATTTCTAAATTTTAGACATTAAGAAATATAAGAAAAAATGTGCATTGTAAGGAATTGGATTAGCAAGTTTATCATTAATACTTGCTAAATTAAAAAGTTTTCTATTTCCTCAATACTGCATAGTTTTATTTTGAGTAGTAAGAAGGTAACTAATAGTTTTCATCTCTTTCAAAAATTACATCTGTTTTACAAAAAAACCAAGATGTGGCCTATGAATTTGAGCAGGCATACCTTTGTTCCAGAATTTTAAAACTTGCAATACTTGTGAAGTAACATCATGTATAGTCCTGGTGGGTTTTCTTGGGGATAAGGATTGATCTCCACATGAACATAAAGTCAATTATACAAGTTAGAATGTTCTTTAACGTGACATTATTCTTGACTTCGAGTATTTTGTTTGGAAAGATAAGTAAAATATATGTGTATGAGAGCAAGGAAAATGTACTCATCCATTTTTATTTATTTCCTACCCAAGGAAAAGAGAAGCTGCATCCCAAAATGTTAAATAATATAAATTTAGTCAAGTGAATTCACAAAAAGATGACACACAGCCAAAAAGGTATTTATACGTTATCAGTGCACACATTTTTCATGTATTTCACTCATTATCTGTTAAGGCATTAAGTGATGGCAATGATAACAATAGCTCCTAGAATTTTCAGAACTCTCCTTCCAGTTTAAAAGCACATTGTAATGTTGAAAAAATATAGGAAGTTCTACCTGCCTTTTATTTGTAAGTTACATTGTGAGATCTTTTCCATAAACTGATCTCCTAGCTATCTGAATAGGAGAGAAAATAGTATATATGAATTGTTACAAAGCAATTGAGAAGACAAGCAAAAGCCAATGTGCTCTAAGGTAGACAGTGAGAAACTCATCATTCCTCCTGCCTCTGTTCACTTCCCCACCCCCTTCCCCCATCTTCATGTTTGCTTATTACCTCAAGGTCAAATGCATACATAGTGAGACAGAGAGATAAGGGGACCCAAAACATTTTTACAACTGGTTAAGATAATTCATTTTGTATTTATTTTTAGTTAAGGGAGGGATTAGGTAGAAAAAGAAAACTAAATTTATTTATAATAAGAATTTCAGAAGTTTGTCCTCATTCAGAGGCTTTGTTTAACTCTTCTGTTCTATATTCCTTATTTGCCTTTGTGTGGCTAAGAGCAATGTCTTACTTCTCAAAGAATTTCAGAAAACTGGGAGGATCTGGTGAGCTAAGCTCTGTCTTCTTCCAAAATTGAGCATCTCTCCTTCCTTCTTTCCATCTGGTAAAGGGAAACTGTCCTGTTTATTTAAGGCCAGTATTCTTGATGTGATACTATTAACACCTCCAATTCCAAGTGAACCCAAGGCTTAGACTCGGGATTTTGCCCACAAAGCTACAACCTGCACCCTACCTTTCCCTCTCGCCTTCCTAAAGGTGTCAAGTGCTTTAAAAAATGCAAGCAAAACAACCATTTCTGCTCTCTGGAAAGGTAGCAGCTGACAGTAATTGGATAATACAGCCTGACTCATTTATTAAAAAGAGATTCAGAGTCAATTGATTTAATAACCATTACAATATTCCATTAAGGATATAATAGGCTAGTACAGCCCTATTTTTTAATTAAGAATTATAGATGGGATCTTTGAATGAAACTTCTAGATTTTTCTTCTTCTTTTTGCTTATCTATATTCTCCAGATTTTTTTTTACAATGAGCACAATTTGCCTTTGTCGGTTACTTTGAAATTAAAAGAGAGAGAGAGAGGGAGGAAAAAAAAAACCCCTACCTTTTCAATATCCTATTAATAAAGATTGATTACAACATTGAAATTTTAATAGCAAAAAAGTTAGATAGGAAATGAGTAATATTATGAAGGGGAGAAAAACTCCAGTTTTGCACATAAGACTTAAAAGTATTCTAGCCAAATATGTGCAAAAAACAGAAATTAGCACAAAGAAAGGGAGAAGGAAACATCAGAGTACAAATAAGTCAGCTGAATGAGAAGAATCTGGAGCTTTTGGTGTAAACCTGTATCTCTCCAGAACACACACAATATTCTCTACTGGATACTGAGGGAATGCACATGTGTCCAGTGACGTGGGTCTGATGGCTGGGTCAGAGTGGAGCCCTCACCACCAAGAATGTGCTAGAGGTCAGTAACTTCCTGTCCTGGACACAATACAAGGCACGGCCAAGCGTGTTTTGAGCATAATTGGGAAATAATTCTGGATGTATAGAAATTTCAGCTAAAATAATTATTTCCATTTGTTAATCTTCATTTAAGTGTGAACATAAATGTAAACAGGAATCAAGTCTACATAAAAGAGACTGATTCTAATGTAAATATTTACTCCAGTATTAAATGTTTCAAAGGAGAGAGTCTGCATATGTAATTGGAGTACAACCTCACTGACTTAGTAGGAAACGTGATAATCATTTTCAAAATGTTGTGCTCTAAGAAAACAATCTGCTTGTCTAAAGCCAGTTCAAAGGCAAATGATAACTTCTATTCCTCCAATTTCTAAAACCTGAACCTATGTAACTCTTAATCAGCCAATTTTATAGCAGAAGAAATATTAATTACCATTTGGATGTTTAGGCACAGTTTAGGTTATAAGCTCCAATGTGGCAATTGTTAGTTTATCACAAGACACTGACATTTCAATATAAGCTTTAAACAAGAGAAACCCTTTAAGCAGCCTCCAGACTGTGTGTCCCATGTTTATACTCCTTTTCCTTCAATAAAAACAAAAATCTAGAGCAGCTACAAGCAAATGTTCAGTGGTTGACTTACATGCAGCTGTTATCCCAGGAATCACTGGGGGCCCCCTTATATCGTCTGATCAACACTACAGCTATTACTGAGGACCAATTTGTAACAGTTTATAAGTAGAACTCCTTCTCCCATTTACCCTCGAGACTGGCCAGAAGGGTCCTCCAGCCTCTTCCACTGCATAAATCTATAGACTAAAGTCCACAGATATAAACTCCTCCTGGTACATCAGCATGTGGCAGGGGTCATACTTAAAAAAGCTCTGATCTGAGTGGGAGTACACTCTGCCCTCAGAATCCAAACAGAGGAATCAAATGCCCTGCAGTTGTAATTTTTCCAGTTCGAATGTGTGTACCACTATATCCTCGTATATATTTTTAAATCCAAGAAAACTATGCCCTAACCCAATTCCCAACCCCCTACCCTTTACTTTGCTTCTCCTCTTCCCTGAGTTAATTTCCAAGCACACATTTATAAGCTAGGGGTCTGAGGAGTAACAAAGAAAAGCCACACATGACAAAACTCACCCCTTGGCTACGTAGGCTCACCCTAGAAACCAGGAGTAGAAAAATAGGCAGACTGTACTGTAATTTGCCATACACACAGCCATCACATTCTTTCTAGGTCCACAGCACTTGGCCACTATAATTTGTTGTATTATATACTGCACATATGTCACAACTGTAACATAAACACGCTGAGGCGCTAATTTGGCAATGGAGAATATTATTTAGGCTTCAAAGTCTGCCAGTAGATTAGTCATGAAGCCCCTAAAGTAAAACAGAATTTGAAAGTACTGCATATTGTGTGAACCATTTTTTCCCACACCAGTTAAAAAGTTCTGCCCTTATTTTCATTTTTTTGAACAACTTAACATAAAAATGAATGTTGCCTGAAGAATGACACTAGCACCTTCTTGGAGTTTTCTCACTGGCAACAAGGGTTTCTGTGTCACATGAGAAAGGACCATGAGATGTAAGTATAAGACTCTTATGTCAAGAGGGAAAGGGCACTTGGATCATGAGGAAACGAGTACCAGGTACCTAGACTGTCACTTTTCACATTCCAAGTACCTAACTCTTAAGTATCTCAAGAAAAGCCAAATGTTGTACATCCCATGTGCCTCTGCCAGAATCTTCCTTTAAGGACATCTATCTATAAAGGTGCAAGTCTACCTTTAGCTCAGTTACAGCCTGTTTTTTTGGCCAATGGTCTAAGGACTACAATGCCTTTGGACTTCATAAGCAAAGCCACTGATATTGACACTGTTATTTCCTGTCTTGAACTTCTCATTATCAGCAGGGCTGGAGCAGGAAATGATTCAACTGGGGTAGGCTGCATGGTACCCAGCAGATTTTAAAGAGCCCAGGGGCTGCCTAGAGCCCCATAAACATCAGCAGCTTGGAAACTAGCAGGAGGTCCAGGTGGGTAGGGATAGGAGAGGCAGGCAGTGGGATTTCAGATGCTCTGAGATGCAATATCGTCCAATTCCTTGGCTATTATTATAGGTTGTGTGAAGTACTTATTAGAATATTCTCATGTAGGAGAAAACATTGGAATGTTGTTCAAATGATAAACAATAAAACAAACAACCCACCCAAAAAGGTGGCTGCCCTCCAACTTCGAAGACTCGGCAGTGAGATTCTGGCACAGGTGGGAAACAAGGATAAGCACACAAAGTAAGATGCCTTTCAAACCTGACCAGTACATTAGCACCTCTAGTTCTTTTTCTTCTCTATTTTCCAAATCTAAACATGAACCCCATGGTGGGAATTTCAGAGAAAACACTGTGCCAGTAAATAACTGTAAAGGTAAAAAATTTGCCTCACATGTGTTTATTAAATGACAGCAACAACAAGCATCAGTTTTGGAAGGGCACTGAGAAAAACAATTTGAGCCATCCCCTCTCCATATCAAGAAAAAGAAGAAAGTAATGCATGTCTCCTAGTAAAAAGAGTATTAGCCCTGAAAAAAACAAGGGTAGGGATGAGGGTGGAAGTGAGAATTGAGATAATATAACTAAGTCTGAAATATATCTTCCAGGTCTGATTAGAAATCAGAGTTCATTTTTAAAAACTAACTTCTTGTATAAAGCTTTGACTTCAGTGTGTATCACCATGCTCTACTGAAAAGGATCCAGTTCATTTGAACAGTCAATTTTCCTCCTTATTTATATTCACCTGAATCCAGGAAGGCAACCTTTTCTCTTTTAAAACTTTTTCACCACCTAATCTTTAGTGCTGTTCTGTTCTCTGCCTTAACAGAATGTTTGTGGGCATCCAAAGGCAAATGTAAAACATCTACTTCCATTTTCATGACAAATTCAGTGTATGGTAAGATTGGAAATGGCATGTTTCCAATTCAGCAATGCATTTCAGGCTTTTGTCTTGCTTATAAAAAGTGGTGGGTAGCAGTCCAGGACATCTCAATACCAAGAAAGTGTCAAGAACAAGTTTGGGGCTATTCACTAATTCTTGCTACAGTGCAAGTTTCAGGAGTGCAAGGGTATTTGTCTGTTTTGCTCACCAATGTATGCCAAGTACCTAGAATATGGCTCATAGCTCAGACTCCATAAATATTTATAGAATTTAAGAGAAATATCTACTTAGCTAATCCTACATCTAATTTCATCAGAAGAAAATGCCAAGACTAACCTAAAAAAAAATTTATTGTTTGCTGGTTGAGTTTAAAAAGTTTGCTCCATTCCCTAATGCATTAAACCCTGCGCATATAACACAGTAAACTAGCCAAATTCACCTTACAGTGCTTGGTTTCATTATTTCCTGAATAAGATTAAAATACTTTGGCAAATAAAGCATTAACAAAGGAGCCATCTAATTTGCCAACTTATCTCTGGCAAGAAACTGATGAGTCAAAACATCCCTATTTCAAGAAAAAAAATATGACTATGTATTTTATATCTGACATACAAAAAAACCATAAAAAAGAAGGGATAATTATGTGTCCCAAATCATAGAGAAGTCTCTATATCATACATCCATGACCCATATATAATCTTTCTTAATAGTTTGTATTCTTGTATTACAAAGGTTCATTCTTTTAGCTAATTGATTACATCAGATGTATGCATTTATTACATTATTTGTTTAAAATTTCTCTAGTTTGATATCAAATACCTACTATTAATGCCCTCACATCTGGGACTTCTGCCACTGGTGGAAGTACAGGTATATTTACCTTCGAGTACTGTACGAAAAAAAAACACAAATTGGTAAAATCGAAAGAGGGTAGTTCATGCAGCATAAACTAAATGTAACCTGTTTTAAAGGGAACTCTGTTGGGAAAACATCTTTGAGAACTGAGACAGTGCAATAGTCAATATTAATTCCACACAGCGGTGGGCCAGCCGTGTGAGCCGTGTACTGGACGCAGCGCTCATCAGGTATGTTTTCGTGTTGCTGTGCTGAGTTTATGGCAAGGGTCAAGGCCTTTCCTTTTTTTTTTTTTTTTTTTACCTTCTTCTTCTTGGCATAAAGCCACTAGTTATCTGAAGGAGAAAGTCTCCAAACACTGAAAAGCTGTTTATCCTTGCTTGAAAGCACGGTTTGCTACTGTTGATGATTTTTTTTTAACAACAACAAAAAAAGAAACAAACAAACAAAAAGAATAGAGTGAAGTTCAACAGCTTCTGTAAACATTACAAACCCTGATGACCATGGGTTCCAAGTGCCCACAGGTTTAGACGAGAAACTAGTTGGGCATTTTCACAGCTCATTATCTTTCTAAGAAACTGTATTATTGATTACTTATCGCAAAGATGACATCTTCTCTCCTTCTGACTCTGTTTAGACTCAGAGTTCACCACAAAAGCACAAGTCACACCTGCAACGGTACTTGAGTGTGTACAGGATGCCAGACTCTCTCCAATTTCCAAGGGACTTTATCTTGTTCCTTTTTATTTTGTGCCAATACTAGAGAAACCATTAGGCAGCGAGGCGAAAATCACAATACTGCATGCTATTTGCAAATGAGTCACATTTTTATTGTTCTGTTAGTGTGACCTTAGAAACTTGGCCTTGAAGAATTAAAAAAAAAAAAGGTAATGGCACAATAAATGCAATAAGATTTCTAAAAACAGTTTATTGGAAATGTGCTGTGAAACTTGTATTCTTCTAATCAAACGATGCCACCCCTTAGAGAAATTTTCCTGTGCATTATTAAAGTGATATACTGCAGTACTAGTTAGAGCTCCATAACCTTTAAATTGCCTGATTGTAATTAAGGCCACTAGTTTTATTTAGGAAGGTTCAAGGAGGCTCAATTTAAGTTGCCTTAACTAGTGTGAATTTAATGTCATGCTGCCAGAAGGCAGAAGAGCACTCTGGCCTGGCTGTTCTGTGGCACGTGCAGCTGTGGGGTCATGTATTCTAAATTAAGTCCAGATTTGAAGAAACTACAGATATCAGTAAATAGCTAGATGTGTGTAAATACACATCCCCGTGTTTGTGTATGTAGGTCATGCATTCATTCCATCAGTCATTCAATAGACTGGCAGTTTTCCAATCTGGGAAGCTAAATGTGCATATCTGATTACTTAGAGGGCGAGTAGTAGGGTTTAGAGCTGTTCTTAAGGGTAAGATGATTACTTCCATAAAAAGGTGGGACTTAAGGCAATGTCCAATCAACATTCATGACTGAAAATAAAATGTGCATGTAATAAAGTTGGAAAGGCAGGAATCTTATGACAAAGAAATTCAAAGAAGGGCATTTATAGTTAGGAATACAAGGAGAAAAGAAATGGTATTCTTCTGACAGGATAAGATGCTGAGAACAATATATAAACTTCACTGAAAAGGCAGAACATCAAGGACTGAAACAAAAGATGAAAGAAAAAGTAGGTACTCAAAGCACAGACTTGCAGAAGGAAAGACTTAAAGATTTGACCCATGTTCAAAATTTCACTGGATGTGAGCTCACAAACATTCATCTCTGGGTAGAACGCTGGCAATTTTCTGTAGCTCCAACAGCAATAATGATAAATGAATTTCTTTACAGCCAAGTGGCTCAAGCAGCCAACTACGTTACCACTATATAATTAATAACAATAAGCAATTAAAGAGAACAGCAGGTTACAACTATAAGGTGTCAAAACATATTAGCAAAGGAAAATACTGCAACAGCACACTTAAAAGAAAAATAAATGTAGAAAGTATAAATCCACGTATAGTATCTTCTTCCAGACTATATTTTGGATAAAGTTTTTATGCTTGATGAAAAATAGAGGATGACATAAAACAACAATAAAGTGATGAACATTCCTCTAAAAACGAATACTCCTCCCAGCACAGAGAAATCAGAATGCGACATGGGACACATGATTGGGAAGGCACAGGAGAGTTGGCTGACCACTATCTGGTATTATCCATTAACTGAGAAATATTCTCATAAATACCTCTCAAAGCTGTATTTGTTGGCTCAAGCATTTTCAGATATCTCAGAACACTTTGCTTTTTCATATAAAACGAAAGAGAAGCCATAAACTAGAAAATGTAGGGAAAAAGAAAGGGTCAACATTATATATTTGGCTAAATGCTGGAGCATTAGATAAAGGTTAGAAGAGGCATTGGGGATGATCTAACTGTGGACTTGTTTAAAAGATGAGAAAATTGATACCAGAGTTTTCTTTTTTTGTTTTTGTCTTTAGAGACAGGGTCTTGCTCTGTCGCCCAGGCTAGAGTGCAGTGGTATAATCACATCTAGCTCATTGCAGCTTTGAGATCCTGAGCTCAAGTGATCCTCCCACCTTAGCCTCCCAAATAGCTAAGACCAAAGGTGCAGGACACCATACACTACTTTTTTTTTTTTTGTCAGAGAGGGGAACACAGTATGCTGCCCAGGCTGGTCTTGAATTCCTAGACTCAATCCATCCTCCTGCCTCCCAATGCAGGGGAATTGCAGGAATGAGTCACCACAACCAGCCTGAGACCAGAGATGATGAAAAAATGTTATGGTTGTGGTCAGCACGAGAATTCAGGCTTCTTGAATCCAAGGCTATACTAACCCACCAAGCGCTCACTTAAAAAAAAAAATTCCTCCTTTTTAGGTACAACAATTTAAGTTGTCAATGAAACTAAACAAAAGTTATTGTTTCTAGATCTCTTATTGATGATGCTTCTATGCCACCTGGCCATTCCTTTGCTCCCTGTCAAACCAAGGCCTGAATTTATTCTAATCCACCTCACTCCCTATGTCCTAAGCAAGTGCTATTAAGAGCCTCTCTTGCTCTGCAAAAGCTCCCTTGTCCTGACAGGAAAGCAAAGCCTAAGATAATATGTAACACCAGTTGGAAAATTAGAAAATTGGGTAAAGAAAAGTTAAATTCCTAGTATCTCTAGATTCTCAAAAGGTGCTAGAAACACCTTTCTCAGTAAAGCACTTGGGTCTGAGCTGTGAATCTGAATGAAACATTATACAATCTATGACGTAGTGGCTGAATGTTGATGTTTTATCTCAATGGCAATAACCCAAAGATTTAGTTAAACTGTCACCTGAAACCCTTTGGAGGCTGGGCTTGAGTACTCTTTTATGGAATTATAATTATTCAGAAACAAAGACTGATTTCTTAATTCTATATGTCTATAGCTAACTATACCTCTGTAAGTGGATCATTCCCTGATATGGTACTGAATTGAGTGTTGGGGAAGAAACTGAGACTGCATGCATAATCTGAAATGTGTGCTTGCTAAAAGAGGACCCTCCATACTTATGTATGGAAAATAGGTTAGCTCCGTATAATCCTAACCTACTTTTTTCTCTTGGGCGTCATTCTGGACACACCAGCACATCTAGACACTATATGCTGAAGCCAAATGTTACTGGCATACCAATGAATCGTTTCTAGTTCCTTCTGCAGCTTCCTGTCAGTCAAGAGCTGCATAAGGGAGAGGGTTGTTACTCAGCGTGATGAGAAGAGAAAAGGAAAGGAGAGAAGAAGGGAAGAAAGGGAGGGAGAGAAGATGGAGGGAAGGAAGGAGGGAAGAGAGGAAGAGAGGAAGGAAGGAAGGATTCAAGTTGTAACAAGGATTTCTGTCTCATTTCCACTTAGTTTCGAAGCATGGTAAAGAAATAGATGTCTCTGGGCATTTTTGTTATGTCAAAAACCAAAGCTAAATACCCTATAATAGAATCTAATAAAAACCATGGATTAGTTAATAAGTCTATCTGCTAAATGAAGAATGAGACATAATAATTATGGAGAGCTCCTTGTCAGATAGTAATTCCTTATATTACCTTCTGCAAAGCTATTCAATATTTCTAAGACTATAATGCCAAATTATAAAGATGTTTTGGACACAATAAATTTTTAATCTCCTATCTTTATGACAATTTGTCTAAACTCTGAACCAGCTCATTCTGTTTAAGATCTGTTTAAAAAATTTAGATATTGTATACTGCGTCAATATAAAGAAGGACTCTCCTAACACAAAAGGAAATCTATTGAAATAATGTCACTAAAATATCTATCAGTGGCCTTCAACATTTCATACATTTAAAGGCTCTGCTCTGCCTTGCATAATATATGATGCAATAGGCATAGAATTCCAATGCCATCTTAAACAATCTAAGTAGATGAAGTCTGATATCCTCAACTGTTAAGTTTATTTCCTTTCTGAAAGCAAGTAATATTTAGCTCACTTATCAGTTTCATTCTTGGTAAAGAAAACCAGGACAGAAAATGACCTATGGGGATGTCCTGACCTCATATTCTTGCTTTGCTTCTGAAAAGCAGTAGCAATGTTTGGTTTCTTAAAGACGGAGATTAGCAAGATAATTTTTATATTGAACAGTCTGGAGAAAAGTGAATGCTTTCATATAATTTTGTGGAATTGTAATTGTTACATAAAACAGGACATGTATGGTTCAATCAGAACTTGCAATGAATGAAAGTTCTCCATCTCTGAGTACTGGCGGAATGGCAGTTCATAAATTAAAGTAAAGATGGGTAAATGCAAGTAAGCACTGTATGAATGTGCAGAAAAGAACAAAGTGAAGTAAATATTTTTAGCGTATTTCAATATTGCAGATTGCCATAACTGAGATAGATATTTATATTAAGAAAGAAATGCCCAGTAACAACATAAATTTTTTTTCTCTGGAATGGGAAGAGAAGTTTCCTTAATTAAACACTGCCCTTGGCTACTTTAAAAAACTAAAACTAAAATAAATCTGAAAGAATTAGATGCAACTATGGCTATCTCAACAGGAAAGCAAGGGATTGATAAAGATATAAACAGGCATGCTGGCCTACATAGTTCACTCTGAAACTTCTTCCTCTACCTGATACACACAATTCAGAGGGATACCTCTCCAAAGGGAATAGCAGGAGGCAGAGGAAGAATGCAACTAAGTGATATACAGGATCTCTTAGAATCTGGGCATCTCTCTTTTGAAGTGAATATTAGAAATTTTATCTTAAAGTGGTAACTGCAGGGAAATTCCAAATTACAACAGTCACTATGGCCTTAACTCACCCGATTAGATCTAAATATGATCTCATCTACTGCAGAAGATCATACTTTCTGTTCAGGCCAACAGGACTTTCAAGCACAAGAAGTTGAAGGAAGTGTCTACACAAGTCAAGCTATGCCCCCTCTTTGTTTGAAGGCCCCATAAGGAGACTCTTATCCTTGCTAAGATTACTACAAAGGTACATTTTCTTCCCATTATCTCTACCTGGGGATGATTATAGATATAGTAACTACTTATATTTATAATTTTACAATTTTCAACATGTGTGGATATGGGTTTGTTTAAATTGATTCCTGGTTAATCTGCTCAATAACACACATTGGTTCCAGTAACCAAAGTCCTAGGAAGAGCCTCACTGATTTGCTTGAAGTAATGGGTAATTACCGATAGAGACTAGCTCAAATCTAAGTTTAAGTTCCAGATTAGGAAAAAGAAAATAATTAAGTTTCAATTTTGAAGCAAGTCTTTAGTTAAATCACATGAGTCCCCATGTTCAGGAAGATAGGAGATCATCCAGCAACTTGTGCTGCTAATGTGTGTTTAGTTAAGACAGTGAACAGCAATTGGGAGAAAATTAGATAAATATACTTTCAGTGTGGGCCTTTCCAATGATCTTAATGGTTTATTTTAGTACCTTTTAAGGTTTGATTAAGGCCAAAAATATGATACTCTATTTTTTGTTATTGCTTTTGAATTTATCAAGATTTAGTTCAAAATTTGGCATTCAAAAATCTGACTAATTCATGAAGAAATAACACATTTCAATTTTGTGCTTATGGGTAAGAAAACTGATATGATTCATTTTATTAACAAAATCTGTTTTAAAATTTTAAAAAGCCATTATTTTCCAACTGTGTAAAACAAGACAAAATCATTTGTTTCCCAACAAATGGTACCAGTTACAAGGCTGTTTTCTCTTCCTCATGTGGAGAGTTTCATATAGACTGTTAAATATCACTTACTGAGTTGACTTGGAAAATACCAAGAAAACCATAATCTGTACAGCTTCAATGATTGGAGTTAGCAAAAACAAACAAACCCTCCCCAGCCCCCAGAAATGTAAATAAAAAGTTAGATTTCCCTGTACTACATTTGATTGCATTAATTGATGTTTAAAAAAAATCAGTTGAAAATAAAGCCCAGCAGTAGCATTTTTCTTTCCTAAATCACAATAGCAGCACATTACAAACATTACCAAAAGGTCCCCTGGTACGATTGTAAAGTTCCACTCTGGCAGTAAAATGCATCTACTGTGTGTTCTCCATTTTCATCTCCACCCTCCCAAATATATAAGAAAGCAGGTCAAAAATGCAATTAAGCCTGCTTGCACACTGCTTAAATATTAATTTCCAACGAATACTCAGAAATTGAATGGTCAACCACTGCATCTTTTTAAAAAAATATGTATTTAAAGATCCTTTTATTCTAACCTATGGTTTGAGCTGTGATAGCAAGCTCAAACATAACTATGGAGTACAGTTTTATAACTTGCCATCCTTTCTGCTATCACAAAAGTTGCTTCCACAAGAGAAGAAATGCCTTGTATACATGGCATGTGGTTGGTAGGCCTGGCGTGTTAACAAACACAGACCTCCACCATAGGGCATAAACCAACATACACTGTACTGTGGTGTGTGGAAGAAAGAGTATTTATTCAAACAACCATAGGTATTATTCCCAAAGCCTTTCTTCCCATGCAATATGGTGGAGTGGTTTAAAGAACTCAGACTTAGGAATTACTCAGTGGGTGGAATGCTTAATCCTGCCTCCAACAAACTGTGTCATGTCATTCAGGTTGTGATCCTTGCCTTAGCCGAATCCTCTGTAAAATGGGGGTATCAAATACCTATGTTATAGAGCCAAAGATGTGAGACTCAACCGCAATAATAGATACCAGGTACCTAGCACAATGCCTGGCCTATAGTAACTACTCAGTAGTAACAGTACTCAGTACACATGGGTTATTTTTGTTATTAAACATGAGACAAACGTTTGCTCCATTTGTTGAAATATAGCAAGTGTTTTTAATCTTCAGAATTCATGAGTTGATTTTGTTTCTCTATATTCTTCCTTTTCCCCTCCATTTAGGAAAAAGAAGAAAGGAGAGAAAGAAGCCAGAGGCTAGAGGCTGGAGAGGGGGCCCCCTTCATTGTGCTTTAGACAGGAGAAAGAAGAGATTCACCTACGTCAGTTACCCACTAATGGTTAGTTCTGTCAGTTGCCCCAGAGCAGTGGTGGGTCTTGCAGGTCTTGTGAGGTAAAATTGAGACAATGGGTACAACGGCAGAAACACTGAGCCCGCACAGCAGACCGCTGTCAGTGGGA
Source organism: Carlito syrichta (assembly GCF_000164805.1). NCBI lineage: Eukaryota > Metazoa > Chordata > Mammalia > Primates > Tarsiidae > Carlito > Carlito syrichta. The sequence continues at coordinate 411,748 of NW_007016524.1, forward strand.
CCTCAAAAGTTAGGGGGACTTTCAGAAGAGGTGGTCCTGCCCCTGAGGATGATTACAAGAGTAAGCTGCATGGGTCAGGCTCCCAGACATGTGGAGTTATTGGGTCAAATCCAGCAGAGACCTTTTGTTTAAACTTGGCCCAGATATTTATGCGGAAATCTCAGCATATGGTAATGATAAACTTTAAAACAATACCCAGAAGATGTTAATGCTGTTAAATTATCCACTTTTGAAAACCCCTTCCTTTCAAGGCACTGCCACGGCAGCAATGGCTATTTATTATATTTCCTATCTCTCCTCCTTCCTTTCTCCTCTCTCTCTCTCTCTCTCTCTCTCTCTCTCTCTTTTTCTCTCTCTCTCTGTGTGTGTGTGTGTGTGTGTGTGTGTGAAGGATGAGAGAGAGCTATGTTCAGAAAATATATCAGTGTATTTGTTGGAATGACATGGAAAATTAACTGAAAACTAGGAAGAGGAGCACAGCTTAAATGGTAAGAATCTTCACACCATTTGCTGTTTCTTAGGCCCTAGTCCCCACCAAATCTCTTTTTCTGACTCAAATTAATTTCTTCTCTGAATTCCTATAGGATCTTATAGGATTCTTTGGGTTTATATTACATTCTCCCCCATAGCATAAATATATATCTTATCTTCCCTACAAAGTACATTTCTTCTTAATTATTCTCTTTATCAATTACTAGGCCTGTTCTCAAGACAACTGTGGTTTTAAGCTTTATTTTACTTTTTACTTTTTTTGGTTGATTGAATGAATGGAAGGAAGGAAACAAGAAGAGGGAGAATGACAGAGAGAGGCAGAAGTCACAGAGAGGCAGAGGCTGTAGGGGACTTTGAGTCTACCAAGGACTGGGTAGGAGCACATGGTTGGTTCTTCTCTGTATCCCCGAATAATTCATGATGTCATCAAAGAGATCTTTTTCAAATTCATACCATTCCTTTACCAGTGACATGCCTCTTGCACAGCTATCTTAATTTTGATCAGCCCCAAAGTTAAATAACTGAAAGTAAGTGTGTGTCTATTCCTCTCTCCTTTATTTATTTCTATCTAAAATAATATTATTTTGCTTTTTTTCTCAGCAGGGCCCGCTTACTGCCTGCTAGTATTCTGGCCAATTCCATTTTTTCTTGACAAGCAGAAAAATAGTACCCAGGTCCCACTCTATGCATTCTACATCGAGCTGCTGCCCTTTTCCAGGTACTGACCTCTACTTAGTCCTCCCTGCAAGTTTTTCTTCATTTTACATTTTTAAAGAATGGGACTAAAAGAATAGTCTAATTCTTTAGAAGTTACTGAGTTTACACAAATCCTGAGGACTAGTCTGACTTTACAAACTCAATTAACGGTTGCTAGGGAAAAAATACACTTGAAAAATTCGGTATGAAATATCTGCTTTGTGGGTGTCTACAGCATACTGGTCTCTCAAGACCTTTACCCTCTTAGCCAACTGCTATAATATCTGACCAGCTGTTCTCAGTAAAACTGACACCCCTGGTCAGTCAGTGAACAACGCGCAGACAAGGGAGAAGTGCGTGGCACCCTGTGTGCCAGTGTGACACTTCCGCTCTTTCTAAGGGGCTAAACTGCCCATTCATTAGCCTTTGCAACTCTTGCTTTCCAAGGCAGAGGCTTGGGTCTTCTCATTAGCACTGAATTCCCTGCCTCTTAGAAGAGCACAGATGTCAGGCAAGCCTGACCCAGTATCTGGCTGATCAGATGCTGTTTACTTTCATAAGCCCGAGGTTTTAGTGCATCTTGAGACAAGGCAGTGGGATTCTTCCCTGGCCTTCCTTGTCGTGGTGAAGTAATGGAATGCACAACAGGCTCACAAATGGCCTGCGCCCACAGCCGCAAATCTGTATTAGAGGAGGGTTGCTGTTTTGCAGGGGAAGCTTTCCTAGAGGACAAAGGGTCCAGACTGCTTCTCTGGAAACGAAACCTGCAGGAGGCTCCAGTCCCCTGAAACAACCAGGCATGCCCTGGCATATCCAGCCTGGGGCAAATGGCCTGCTATCTTGTCCTGTTCAGAAAACACTCTTTGTATGGGATTAAATAAATAAATAAGTACATGCATACATATATGCATACATACATACAAATATGAAATGAATCTCTTTAATAATCTGGAGATATCATCTCAGCTCATGTCTGAGGCGGTCATTAGGGGCCCGTGACAAAGGGGCCTTTGGGTTTTCTCTTTACCTTTGATGTGCATTATGAAATGTTAATGTCCATCCCATCAGGGCCCCTTCCAGAAACACACCCTTTCTAGAAAGGCTTACCTCATGCCCACTACAACCTCCACTCAGATCCTCCATTTATGTTTAAGTGCTGGCTTTGAGCTCACGCCTAGAAGCACTGACATTGTTAAACAGGGCTAGCTAAACTGCTAAATAAAATTTATTGATGATAAAGAGCACAGCTGAGATTAAATTGTGGCAACTTAATAAAAAAACACTCCCATCCTGTGCATCTTGTCATTCTGCATGCACTTACTGTATGAACCTTAACTCCAAGCGTTTTGCCTACCGTAGGTAATGTGGGGGCGGGGGAGAAGAGTCCATAGAATCTATAATTTTGTGTTGATGAGGTAGGAAACAACCACAAGCACATATTTTGATATCTCTATTAACAGCCTGTTCATGTCTAACTGCAAAACTTGGTTGCACTTCTTTCACCATCTTTGCCCAAGACAGACCAGTAAACACAATTCCTCTCTCTATAATTAGCCTTTTCTCTGAGGGCCCTGAAGTAAGTCTGCATGCCGTAGATTTAATATCCAGTGCTATATCCATATGTGCTGCCCTTGCCTGGTCCCAGAGCATATAAACTCCCCTATTAGCAGCCTTGACTGCTTAATTATGCAGATTTTTTTTGTACCCGCCTGCCTGTAAAATTACTGTGTCTAACCTTTTTTTTTTTCCTCTTTGCACCATGCTGGCCATTCTAATGAAATCGGCATAGGGGAAAGGGCCTGATTTGCAGTTATGGAGGCTGGATCGCACTGGCAATCTGTCCTTAGTGGGAGTTACAAAAGAAGTCAAATGCCTTCATCTGGTTCTACCCTATCATCCCCAAGGTGATTGAGTTCACTTCCCGATGCTTCCCAAGTTTTCCTCAGGCTGTCCAATCAGCAGGTCCACCAGGGAGCCCAGCCTAGCTTGCAACAGTCTCTGTATCTAGTTACAGCCCCACCAGGGACAGTCAACCATCCACCCCCAAGCCTTCAGATGAAAACCTTTTCTAACAAGGCCGCCCAGCGCCAATGAAATAACACACATCTGCATATCCACTGGGTCCCATGTTTCTTGTGCTCATGGATTATGTATCTTGCAGCCTCTAATAAAGAAATGCAGTTCTTTGTTTAATGTTTATCTTGTGCTTGTTAAGCAAATGCTAATGTTGTATCAGAATGCTTTAGTGCTATTTGGGTTTTTGGTGATTTACTACAAGACAATCTGCTGTGAAGTAAATTTAGAGAGGGAGAAAACGGAAAAAAAATCATCCTGGTTGAAAGGGAGAAAAAGAAACAGGTCTGACAGAAAAATCAAGGAAAAGGGAATGAGACAGTGTGGAGAGAGTGAGGAAGAGGGAGTGGATTCCAGAGACAGCAAATGCCTAGACAGAAAGACAGACAGGCAGACAGAGGGACACACACACACACACACACACACACACACACACACACACACACACACACACACACACACACGGGTGGGGGTTGGGGGAGAGAGCAGGACCTTACAGAAATCCTCTAGCCCTAGGCTGATATACCCACTTCATCACTGGACAGTTTGAGACTGGAAGCTAGAGAATAAGCCCAGTACAATTTCCAAAAGGGATGAGATGATAACTTCCCCTTCAGTGATAAGGTAAACAGTGTCCTGAAGGGTAAACAAAAAATTTAAAAAAGCCTTTTTTTGTTGTCTGCCTTTGTGCCCTGATGGTTAGTACTGTGCACTGTTATTCACAGACCACAGGGAAGCCCTAAATTTAATTGTTCATGCCTAGCTCTGCTAGAAATAGGCAAAAATAATCAGAACCTTCCTCCTCCCAATTTCAGGGAGAGGTGGGGGCTGAGGGGAATAAAAGAGGGTGGCAGCTTGAAAGCTGATGAATGAATGCCCTTTATTTATCCTTTGGCAAGATGGGTTATGGATATCCACAGTGCAAACCTTTCCCGCCTGCTTTCCAACCCTGCAAGACTGGAAGGAAAGAGGATGTCATTTTTATACTGAGAGATTATACTTTTCTCTCCACTCTACATTTTTGATAGGAGAGGTCAAAATGCAATTCTCTAAAAGTAAAACTGGGAAAAGCTGAGGTCTATATATTTTAAAGCCACAACTGTTATAATTTGTTGACAAATTATGAGGTTAATGAAGTCTTAGATTTCTGTTTTACAATATGCAAAGACTAGTACATAGTCAATAATAATGGGCAGAATAGAATGACGGGTAGGATGAATAAGTATTTTGCTCAGGAAGTATACTTGTCACAAGTCACAGTCCTTTTCCTTCTCTCCTCTCTGCACTCCACAAAATAAATCAATACATTTCCAAAAGGATGAAAAAACTCTAAGTGGGTAAATGAAAAGCAAACACCTACCATACAAATACACACTCTGTCAAGTGAAAATTACATCCGCATAGGAGAATGCCATGTTAGCTTTCTTCTTGGGTAAACATCTGTATCCTTAACACACTATAGAGGCTAAGGATAAATTTAGTCTTTGTGATTAATACAATTAATTACAAGTACTCTGGTTCTTCAGAAATGTCTCAAAGATGTCACAGAAGTATCCATTAAAAATATCCGCTACTGCTTTAGAAAACAAAGGTACACTCTGCTTTCTTTGCTAAATATTTTTAAAGATATTTGTTTTATTTTCCCTCTGAAGGTTATTTTCCAAGATAAATTTGCTGCTTTCTAAGGGTGCCCTATTAACACATAGAAGCTGAACTCAAAGCCCCTTTCTATGCAAAAAGAAGAGATAGTGAAGACATCCATTTGCTACCTAAATAACTGAAAATCTGTGGTCTGGTATTCTCAAAAGTGCGGCCTCTTAAGTCACACAGACCTTCCTGTGAAGCTTAATTACTATCATGGACATGATTTGGGGTTGTGACACTTTTTCTCTGACTAGAAGTTATCAACTTTCTTCCATGATTTCATTTCACTAAATCTTGGCAGACTTCATTTAGACTAAAGGCAAATCTTACTGCTGAAAGGTTTCTCTTCTCATTGTCTTAGCCATTTGGTCCCCATTGGGGGCTATAATTAGACATGGAAGTTAATGTATCCCTTTTTCCCCTGTAAATTTAACGCAGTAAAAAAAACCCCAAAAAACAAAAAACCGAAAACACACACACACACACACACACACAGAAAAGAAAGAAAAAGGAAATCAATGGCACATATCATTAGCCGGTTCTTATACCTATGGCAGGTCATGAATCATGGGCTTTGCTGTCCATAAAGTATTATAACAATTCTCCAAATAATACATAAAAGCAACATATGCATGTTTGGATCTACCTTCTCAGTGACTTAGAATATCTCCCATTCTTATTACATCATATTCCTATTTAGTATGTTCTGTGTATTATATTCTCCATTATATACTTAAGAAAACGAGGTACTAGAATACTAAAAATTGTCCTTCAAAGATGAATGTTTATTACAGATCTCCTGCCTTTCCTGAGGGTGTAGAGTTTGGGGAGTTTAGGCTGTTTAAGGGCTGGGTGCTTATGTAGTCACAGTTTGCTTTAGGGCAGAGCCTGACTCCAGTAGTTTTACAAAGAGCTAGACCTCTCTTTCTTTCCGGAATAACCTTCAGTAATGCTCTAGCCATCCTGTCCTGCATACCCTACTATTCAGTGCAGTATATTATCAGAGATAAACACTTAGAATTAAGGTGGTGAAAAGACCAAAAACTTGAATATAACTACATTTTCATTCTGGAACTTTTGGTGACCAGAGGTAACCTAAGAACGATGGGTGACTGAGATGTGACACTGTGATATTCTCCATTGGCACCAGAGCACTGCAGAATTCAGCTGCTAGGAATTCTAGGTTCCCCCTGAAGGAAAAAGTGGTATATCAGTGGTGTTACTTGGAAGCCATGCTAGATGATTCTGGAGCAATCTGAACTACCACTGGAATAGAACCCAGTGTAAGAATAAGACAAGGAGTTGCTGGGGGAAGGTGAGTTAAATGAGAGGGCAGGCTTCCTCAGAAGGTGGTAGCTAGAATTAGATAATGGATGGCACTGGAGTTGAGAGAGATTACAATTGTGAGACATTCTAGGAAATACTTTATTAAACAACAAACAATAGAAAATAACAAAAGGCAAACATTGTAAATGACTAAAGTTTCCTTTAGAATATTTAGAGTATATTAAACATGTACATTTTCTAGGATCATTCTACACACTAATTTTCTAAAACTTGTGTGATGGGAGTGCCACTTTGGATTAGCAGAATAAACTCCTCCTGGAGCAAACCTCTTACAGATAACAACTATAAATTCTGGACAAAATCCAATCAACAGTCAATTGGAAAGAAATGGCATGTGCAAAAAAAGCATGTAAAGTCTGAAGAGTCAACACTCGGAAGAAAGGAGTAACAGAAGATACAAAATTATTTTTAAATATTTTAGATTCACATGGATGCTAACACTGCAACAGAAAACTGCAGTTATTTATGACTTGAAGAACCAGAGTGCAGTATTTGGGGCAAGCATAGCCACTGTAAAGCAAGGTGAAAATCCTGGAAAGCAAAGAGCCTGGCAGGAATAGGGAAAACATATTCCTTGTATAAGCACTTCCCAAATCTCTGACTGACTTCCGAGTCACACAAGTGCAGGATTAAGGAGATATGTACACACACACACACACACACACACACACACACACACACACACACAAGTACCAGGAGTGCCAAAAAACGTATACACATTTTAAGAGACATTATCTACGTATTACTTTCTAAAGTTGAATTGAATTATGGCAGCAATGTGTAGTAAGATGTTCACTGAAAAGATGGAGCTAATCAAATGAATTCTGTTGTTACCATGTGACAGGCAGGACAGTCAAAAAAATGGTGGAAGCATGGTTGTTATCTGAGGAGTGCAAGACCATTTTGAAATTCAGGAACGTTGTGGAAGTACAGCAACAATGGAGGTGTGAGTTTGCAACAGAATCTGTAACATTCCCAACAACTGCTTACATTCGTGATGAGTTTGAGACACATGGTACTGTGTGTGATGTGCACAAGATCTGAGAGGCCTTGCACAGCAACAAATTCTGCAGTAGTTTGCTGTAATCAGATGTGTCTAAACACAGATGGTAACCACTTTGAGCACCTTTTGCAATCACAGAAATTAAATGTGACTTGTATTCATCTTTGTTATCGGTATATATTGAATATTACAATTTTAATACAGTTTTTTCTTTCTTAAAATGTGTATGTATATGTATAACAGAGAGATAGATATGGATAGATAGATAGGTGCCTATATCTATATCTATACATTGAGCTGCACTCCAAAAGAGAGAGATTACAGTTTGAGCCCAATCAAGTTACCTGTCTATTAAAATAAAAATAGCAGCCCTCTCTGGAGGAATGTAACAGAATCCAGAGTATCTATAACATAACATTCACTATGTCCAAGATACAATTTTAAATTACTAGACATACTAAGAAAATGGAAAATGTGATATTGTTTAAGAGAAAAGACAACTTGGATGCTGGAATTAGCATCCAAGGATTTTTAAAGCAGCGATTAGCAACTATGCTTAATGATATAAGAAAAAATATACTCCTCATAAATGAAAACAAATAAAATCACTGCAGAGGAAAAATAACTGATAACAAAGTAGTAAATAAAAACTTCTAAACTGAAAATTATAATTTATGAAATAAAACACTACTATCTGGACCTACCAGAATAATGGATAATAATAAAGGAAAAAGTCAATGAATGTGAAAGTAGATTAATACAAGCAATTTATTCTGAAAAACAGAAATGAACAGAGCCTCAAGAGCCAGTAGTACAGTATCAACACATTGGGTAATGGTGGTATCAAAGTGAGGAATAGGAAAACGAGAAAAAATTATAGTTTAAGAAATAATGGGTAAAAATGGCCCCAATTTAGTAAAAGACACAACTCTACAGACTCAAGAAGTTCAGGAAACTTTAAGCAGGAAGAGTACAAGAAAACCACACGGGCATATCCTAGTCAAATACTTGAAAAGCAAAATAAGGGAAAAAATTTAAAGATAGTACAAAACAAACAAACAAAAATATCCCCTCAAACAAACAAAGAAATAACCCACAAACATATATTACATAGGAGACAACAATGACTTGAATAATTTCTGACTTCTCACTAGAAACAATGGATTCCAGAAGACAGTGGACCAACACTTTAAAGGTGTTGAAAGGCAAAAGAAAACTGTCAACTTATAATTTCATATCCAGCAGAAAATATCCTTCAGGTAGGAAGGTGAAATGAAAATATCTCCATGTAAGAAAAATAAAAATTTATCACTAGCAGAACTGAACTAAAAGGAGTACTTCTTCAAATAGATGAAAATTATCCCAGGTAAAAAGGTTGATCTTTAGGAAAGAATGAAGAAATAGTGAATAGTAAATATTATTAGTAATTATTTTTTATTTTATTTTCTTTAACATACATATGATTACTATTACAACATTGTCTTGTGGGGTTTATGATGTATGTATATATAATACATAATAAATCTATTTTATACATTGGCTCGTATGGTTGCAAAGTATCTACATTTAATATAGGTGAAGTGATAAAATATTAACTCTAAGTAGACTGAAAAACTAATGATGTATACGGTAATCCCTATAACAATTACTAAAATAATAATGTAAAGAAGTATAGCTAAGCCTACAGATAAATTAAAATGGAATTCTAAAAATATTTTTAAAACCCAAAAGAAGCTAGGAAAGGCAGAAAGACAATTAAAAAACAGAGGACAAATAGCAAACAAATAAGAAATGGTAACCTTAAATCTAACCTTTGTAATAATAATTACTTTATATTATAATGCACTAAAACACTAATTAAAAGTCAGAGATTGTCAGAATGAATAAAAGTGGAAACTCTATGCTATAAATAAGAGATGTAAGTTAGATGTAAAGAGAGGTTGAAAGGAAATGGATGGAAAGAATACACACCATGAATTCATCACAATAAGAATGCTAGAGTGGTTATGTTAATATCAGACTTCAAGATAATATTGCCAGAGATAAAGAGAGATGTTTTATAATTTTAAAAAATGGGCCACCTACTTAGGAAATTTAACAGTCATAAATGTGCATGTATTTAAAAAGAGTTTCAAAATATATAACTCAAAAACTGACATAATTTAAGAAAACAATAGGTGATCTTAACAATCATGGATATTTGAATGCTTCCCTTAGCAATTAATATAGAGAATCTCATTATCATAGATGGATATATAAACGCCTGTCTTAGCAATTGACGGAACTAGCTCCCTGCCCCTGCCAATCACTAGAGACATAGATGATCTGAACAACACTCTCAACCACCTTGACCTAATTGATAGCTATAGAACATTATACTCAACATCTGCAGAATACATACTGTTTTCAAGTACACACGATACATTCATCAACATTGACCATATGTTCACCCATAGAACAAGTATCAATAAATTTAATAGAATTGAAATCATACTGGGTATGTTCTCTACTTACATGGAATTAAATCAGAAATCAATAACAATTAAATATCTAGGAAAACCTTAAGTATTTGGAAATTAAAAGCATACTTCTAAATAATCCATGAATCTAAAAATAAATCGCAACAGAAATTAAAATATATTTTGAACTGAAGGATAATGAAAAATTCACTATTTCAAAATTTGTGAGATGCCGCTAAAGTATTTCTTGGAAAGACTTTATAGATTTAATGCTCATATTCAAAAGGAAAAAAGTCTAAAACTAATTACTTAAATTTATCTTAAGAAGCTAGAAAAAGAAAGGTAAATTAAATCTAAAGTCAGTATAAGAAAACAAATAACAAACATATAAATCAATTAAATAAAAAACAAACCATGAAAAAGTTAATGAAATCAAAAGCTAATCCTTTAGAGAGTTCAGCAAAATTGATACTTAGATTAACGAAGAAGAAAAGAGAGTACAAATGACCCGTTATCAGGAATGAATGAGTACCACTATTGATCCCGCAGACATTTAAAGGCCAATAAGTGAATATTACAAACAAGTTTATGACAACAATTTTGACACAGAACTAAACAGAAAAACTGAACAGGGTTTTGTCTATTAAAGAAATTGAAATCATTAACAAAGGAAGGAAGAATAGAAGGCAGACATACTCCAGGTTCAGATGGCTTCATTGGTGAAGTCTAACAAGTATTTAGGAAAAAATACTGGTATTTGGGCCTCAAAAATTTGCTTATAGACCACACTATAAGCAGATTGTTGTTATAAAGCACGTGCGCGCACACACACACACACACACATACAGACACACAGACACACCCATATATATATAACTTTTAAAACAGTCACAATGGCATCACTGGAGACAAATACTGAGCCAAGAACCAACTTAAGATAAAACACAGAAATAAAAAACAGTATATGAACAAAGGAGAAAACAATAACAAACCTCCTCGCTCAGTTTATATAATTCAATTAAACAATAAGATTAATATTCTCCAAGTAAAAAAAAAAGCCTTTAGAGGTTTAGGTACCTTTAGAGTAGGGTAAGTTCATACAGTCACTTGGTTATAGTAGATTAAGCTAGGTTATGCTGCCATTCAGCAAAAGGAAGGGACTGAGTTGCAAGTCTCCTGAATGATAGCCCTGAGCTCTAACTACTGCATTCTCTATTTTCTTGTAGAGGAAAGAGAGTGAGAATGAACTGCATACATTGATTTTACAAGGGATGCCAATGAAACCTAAAGAGCATATTAGCACTTAAAAAATACCGTTTATAATATATCCCTGACTTGCCTTGATCTAATGTGCTTTCTATAAAAAACATGAATCCACATGTAGTCATATATATATATATATATATATATATATATATTTTTTTTTTTTTTTTTTTTTTGAGTTGGAGTCTCACTCTGTCGCCCCAGACTGGAGTGCAGTGGCTGCTCCCGGCCACCGCAGCCTCGACCTGCTGGGCTCTGGCGATCCTTCTGCCTCAGCCTTCCAAGTAGCTGGAACTACAGGCGAGCGCTACCATGCCCGGCTAGTTTTTGATTTATTGTAGAGATGAGGTCTCACCAAGTTGCCCAGGCAGGTCTCGAACCTGTGGGCTCAGGCAATCCACTCACCTTGGCCTCCCAAAGCGCGGGATTACAGGCTGAGCCACCGAGCCTGACCACATGTAGTTATATTAATAGTGCTGGGTTCTCAGAATTTAGAAACACCTTTTTGGGTGCTGGTTTGGATGACTGAAGACTTCTGAAAGATCTGTTCATGAAAGCAATGATCCCTTCTTTAACCTTACTGATAAATGATCCCTTTTCGGCCTGTAAACAATTCAAATTCACTTCATTGATTGTTATTTCCATAAGTCGTTGTCCTGGCGTCTTTTAGAGACACACTTGAGGGGCTGGGAGCCAAGAAATCTGTGTCCTTCCCCTAATGCTGCTTGGCACTTGGATAAGTCACGGAACTTTATGGATCTCGGCTCTCTCATGAAAACAAAAAAGTCGACAAAATGCTCTCTCTGTTTCTCTAAACTTTATGTATTTACTATTTTATTTTCAACTGCAAGTGTGTGGAGCCCACGAATCTCCAGAGTCATCTTTTACTTGTGCCTATCTCAGTTTTCTTCCTTCTTTCCTTTTCTGTACCCATCAACAAGTAGAAGCATCTGTGAAAAGACACAGGGTGGGAACAGGTGGGGAAGAACTAAAGTCACCGCCATAGTTTTGTATACCTTATTTTATAACAACAACTTCAGGCCTGCTTCTTTCTCTCCTCAGCTTAGTGGTCACTTGGGCCTTGCTTAAGAAACTAGGTAACAAAAGAATCAAGACATCAACATCGGCCTACTTCTGATGGGCAGAGTGGCAAATGACAAAAGTTGAGGAATTGGGGTTACTTTTATAAATGCATGGCTTAAATAGACACGAATTTCAGAACTATCCTTTATTTTTTGCTTTTTTTGTTTGTATTGAACACTCTTCCCTTTTTATTGCTCTTAATTCTCATTCAGATTTTCTTCCACATGTTTGTTGTATAGATTATTCTCATGTGCTATGCAAGCTTCATCTTATTTTCAATTGTAGGGACAATTAAATGACTTAACTATGCTGACAGGACTCATCACTAATAAAAATTCCAATCATCTAAGTTATATCAAATAAGCAGAAATACTTTATTCCAAACAAATTAATATCGATGTCAAATAGACTCCTCCAATTTCTAAGGCTCCCATTTTTAAACCATAGGTATTAGAAAGATATGAACGTGAACACTTTGAGTTAAACCTATAAATCCAAGCTATGATGATCATAACAAGTAGTTCTTCCTCAAGTAGTTTTGTATTGCTTATGTTATTTTTTATTATGTTAAAACATTCAACCAAAATTTCCTGAACACCATTTATGAGCACAGTATATATATATATATATAAAACTTCAATTAGTTGATACTATATGTTTACCAGTAGTACTGCAAAGAGTCTGCACTCATCAGCTAATATCCGCCTGAGATATAAATTCACCCTCCATACAATATTTGATACCATAAATTCAGCAGTTTATACCATAAGGGGAGGGGTGGATTTTATGGTTTTTATTTTTAGTAAAAACTGAATCTTAACTAGCCCAATGGGAATATGATAGATAATAACCTATTGTTGAACATTAGTCTTAGTATTTATCTAATTTACTGATTGAATGACATGAGGCCTCTGATTCAAGAGTTTGTCATTTTTCCTTGTTCAGTTTATAGAATTGTTTGATAAGCAATAAATTTTAAAGAAGTTTATTCAGGTTGAGAAAATCTGGCCCAATACTAAGAGATACCAAGACACACCTTATGTTCAACTTGTGGTTCAATCTCTCTTCCTAAAATCAAACAGTAACCACTGAATCATCTTGAATAGGTCTAGTCTGTGTATATGTGTGTGTATATTAAAGTCTGATTACCTTAATAAATAAGACCACCTCAGTTATCTCTTTAGCTAGGTGGCATACATATAAGTGGGTGCTGCCTCAAATAATTTTGATAAAAAATGATCCAAAAAGTGGATTTGGGCAAAACCAATATGGTGTGCATGTGTGTATGTGTAATGCTGCCAAAAATTTTCTGTAGGGAAATTCTCCAGGATAGATTTAGTATTCAAAACTAAGTAGATTTAGTTTTTAGAATGGCTTTTTAAATACTGTGAGAAGAAAGATATAAATTGGCTGTGTGTTTACTATTATTTCTAAGGAATAAACTTGCTGTTATTCAGTAGTAACTGGGACTTTAATTTTTTTTTTTTTTTCCTGAGTTGGAGTCTCACTCAGCTGCCCAGACTGGAGTGCAGTGGCCGCTCCCGGCCACCGCAGCCTAGACCTGCTGGGCTCCGGCGATCCTTCCGCCTCAGCCTTCCGAGTAGCCGGAATGACAGGTGCGCGCTACCACGCCCGGCTGATTTTTTGATTGATTGTAGAGATGAGGTCTCGCTGCCCAGGTGGGTCTCGAACCCGCGGGCTCAGGCAATCCGCTCACCTCAGCCTCCCAAAGGCGCGGGATTACAGGCTGAGCCACCGAGCCCGGCTACCTTTTTTTTTTTTTTTGAGTTGGAGTCTCACTCTGTTGCCCAGGCTGGAGTGCAGTGGCACGCTCCTGGCCACTGCAGCCTCAACCTTCTGGGCTCAGGTGATCCTTCTGCCTCAGTATTCCAAGTAGCTGGAACTACAAGTACATGCCACCATGCCCGGCTAATTTTTTTGATTTATTGTAGAGATGAGGTCTCACGAAGTTGTCCAGGCTGGTCTTGAACCCCTGGAGTCAGTCAATCCTCTCATCTCAGTCTCCCAAAGTGCTGGAATTACAGGCTTGAGCCACTGTGCCTGGCCGGGACTTTTAATGTGTTTTAATGTGGGTGTTAGTCCTTACTTTGCAAGAGTTTGACCATTACTTGAATACAAAGTCAGGAAATGGTATATTTTATTTTGCAAGCTTTTTGACGTTAGAATATTTGTGCACTGTATTCCGCTTCAATGACCCTCATGAATGTAATTCGCACCTCTGTGTAGTTTTTAAAGTTAGGATTTAGCCTTAGAAAGAATCTCAAGAAACAAGATAGACTCTTCTAGGACATGTCCTAGGAATAAACCTTGAAAACTTGAAAGTGGATTTGACTACCTGCAATACACAACACATGGCAATACCCCAGCAGTTTTCTCTATCCCCTAAACGATGTCTGACCAGCAATCCTTGATTTATTAGTACTTATTTTCTCAATTATATTGACCAGAAAACATTCCCTTTTCCTTCCCCAGCTCCTAACGTTGTAAGTTGCAAACTCACAAATGAAGTCAGGCTGTTGATACTGTGCTTATTTTCTAGACAGTAATGCTATAAATTTCAATGAAGCAATATCTACTCTGTGTTCTAATTCCTCAAATGAGCAGTTTATTCCATATAAATAGAGGATTTTTAGTAACTACATTCTGTTTTTCTATTCCCTCTGTAGTTTCAATTCTTATATCAATATTTACTCCCTTCTCTTGACCTGTATAATATTTTAAAATCTTTATTCAACTGAAGAAGCAGCTCTGTTTTGTGGAACGAGTAGTAACTCATAAGTAATATTAACCTTCTAGGTACTATCAAAGGGCTGATCAGGAGCCACATACAACCATTCTAGAAATATCTATTTGAATGGGTAGAAGTATTTTTATACTTTGAAACTTTTCTAGAGACAAACACAATAAGATAGATTTTGGAAATTAGGAGAAAATTTTAGTCCTGAAACCTAGGGTGATTAATGCGTATTTGGAATGTAACATGAAATTAAAAATGAAAAAAAGCCAAAGATTAAATTATTGTAATTACTGCACTTGTATTTTTTGGCTCTGTAGGAAAGGACATCTTACTCCGATAGCCTCCAGCAGCATAAACTTGGATAAGCCACCTGACCTCTCTAGGACTTAGTTTATTCATTTGGGCCAAGTGACTCATAAGATCTGTTCCAGATCTAAAAACATCATGGGTTTGTATTATTGGTAGGAAACACTTTAATAAAGCTCCGACCGACAAATGTTGCAATGCTGTACTTCAAAAACAAAGACACACCATCCCATCAATGGAGAGGGGGCTGGGTGGACAATCATAGGAGGAAAAACGAAACGGAAGCTATATTTGGAGGAGGTGAGTAATCAGCTTGAAATGAAAAGGACATTTTTTTTGTGAGTAGATACAGAAACCTCACAATGAAAATAAAGGTCAGGTTGTTGAAGGCCCTGAACTTTAAAAGAGGGAGTTAAGATTTTGATCTGTAGGTGACAGGAGTGGGATAAGATATAGAGTGGGATAAAAAGGACTAGAAAGAGACTTTCCAGTAGAATACCACTAATAACAGAAATGACTAAATTTCATTAAGTACTTAATGTATGCTAGGCATAGTTCTACAATCTTTATATATAAAAACTCATTTAAATAATGAAAATAATAACTATGAGTTAGGTACAATTCTTAATCCTTTTGTTAAAAAGGAAACAGAAAAAGGGAATTTGTAACTTGACTAACTACAAATACAAAAATGTTTTAGAAAAAAGGTCCAAAAAGATGAGATCCAGAATGATTTGGAGAGTAGCTAACAAATATAAATTTATTTTCAGAAATTTGATTTTTGGGAAAATATTACATTAGGAAAATATGTGCACACTTCAAGTGTGGGAATCATTTATTACAGCAAAGTTTTACTTTTGGAAGAAACACATAGATACTGTGATATACTCATATTTGTGAGTTTATAAGAAAGAGTACATGAATTAAAGAAAAATAATTTAAAAAAAATTCACTCAATCCAGAGTAGTCCCAGTTTATTTGGTCTCTATGGAAAAAAAAAAAAAAAAAAGAGAGAGAGACTAGCATACAATGGAAAATGAATAGTAAATTCTACCAAACATCTAAGGAACAAGAGATACCAATTCTCTACAATTTGTTTCAGAACCTAGAAGGAGACAGAACATTTCCAAACTCATTCTATGATACCAGCCTTTATCTAATACATTAAAACAAGACAAAGACATTACAAGAAAGGAAAAGAACAGACCACTACGTCTCATGAACACAGATGCAAAATATTCTCAACAAAGCATTACCAAATTGAATGCAACAATATATAAAAATAATCACACACTATGACCAAGTAGGATTCTTCTGGGTATGTAACGCAAGTTTAATATTTAAAAATCAACTGATGCAATCCATCATGTCAACAGGTTAAAGAAGGTTAAACATATTATCACATCAAAGGATGCAGAAATAGAATTTCACAAAATACAACACCCATTCATGATAAACCTCTCTCACCAAACTACGAATAGAAAGTAACTTCCTCAGCTTCATAAAGAATATCTACGAAAACGTACAACTAACATCATACTAATGGTAAGAAACTAGAAGCTTTCTCCTTAAGATCTGGAACAAGGCAAAGATGTCTCCTCTCAACATCATGAGTTTGTTATTGGTAGAAAATACTTTAATATAGTATTACTAAAATATAATAAAATATCATACTGAAAGTCCTGGCTAATATGATAAGACAAGAAAAAGAAAAAAAGGTATACAGATTGGTAAGGAAGAAATAAAATTGTCTTTGTTAACAGATAATATGATTGTCTATGTAGAAAACCCCAAAGGATCAACAACACAAAAATCTGGAACTAATATGTTATTATAACAAGGTTGCAGGATACAAGGTTAGTCTCCAAAGTCAGTTGCTTTCTTATATATAGGCAATGAACAATTGCAATTTGAAATTAAAAACACACCATTCATATTAATATCAAAAATTTAAATACTTAGGTATAAATCTAACAAAATATGTACTAGATTTATATGAGATAAACTACCAAACACTGATGAAAGGAATTTTTAAATATCAAAATAAATGGAAAGATATTTCATGTACATGAATAGGAAGACTCAATATTGTTAAGATGTCAATTGTTCCTAACTTGATCAATAGATTTCACCCAATCCTAATCAAAATTCTAGCATGTTATTTTGTGGATATTAACAAAGTGATTATAAAGTTTATATAAAGGCCAAAGACTCAGAATAGCTAAAATAATGTTGAAGAAGAACAAAGGCAGAGAACTGATGTTATTCAATTTCAAGATGTACTCTACAGCTATGGTAATCAAGCTCTGTGTAGTGTTGATAAAAGAATAGACAAATAGATCAATGGAACAGAACAGAGAGCTCAACTGATCTTTGACAAAGGAGCCAAGGCAATCTAATGGAGAAAATATAATCTTTTCAACAAATAGTGCTAGAACAGTTAGACATTCACAGAGAAAAAAAAAATCTAGACATAGGCCTGACACTTTTCATAAGAATTAACTAAAAATAGATCATAAACTAAATGTGAAATGCAAAAGTAAAACTTCTAGAAGTTAACACAGGAGAAAAATCTAAGTACCTGGAGTTTAGCAATAAATTTTTAGATACAATACCAAAAGTACAATCCATGAAAAAAAAAAGATGGACTTTATATTAAAGTTAAAAACTTCTACTCTGCAAAAGATAATATTAAGAGAATGAAAAGATAATGAAAAGACTGAGACAAAATATTTGCAAACACACATCTGATAGAAAACTTATATCCAAAATATGGCAATGAATCTTAAGATTCAACAATAGGAAAACAAACAATTCAATCAAAATGTAAGAAAGTGATTTGAATAGACACTTCACCAAAGAAGGTATACAGAAGGCAAATAAGCATATGAAAAGATGCTCAAAATCATTGGTCATTAGTCAAATACAAATGAAAACAACAATGAGATATCACTATCTCCCCCATCAGAATGGCTAACTTCCAAAACACTAATACCACCACATGCTGGCAATGATGTAGCCACAGGAGTTCTCATTCATTGTTGGTGGCAACACAAAATGATATAGCTCTTTTAGAAGACAATTTGGAAGTTTCCCATTAAAGCTAAACGTAATATTAACATATGATTCAGCAACTGAGTTCCTAGGCATTTCCCCAAATAAGTTGACAACTTATGTCCACACAAAAATCTGCACTCCAATGTTTACAAGCAGCTGTATTCGTAACTACCAAACTGGAAGCAACCAGAGTGAGTTTTAATATGCATATACAAAGTGTGGCACATTCATACACCCATACATGAAATATTATGCCACAATGAAAAGAAATGAGCTATGAAGTCAAGAAATATATGGAGAAACTTAAATGCATATTACTAAGTAAAAGAAGTCAGTCTGAAAAGGTTATATTTTGTGTGATTCCAACTGTTTGACATTTTGGAAAAGGCAAAACTATGAATACAGTAAAAAAAAAAAAATCAGTACTTGCTAGGAGTTCAAGGTTCAAGGGAAAGGACAGAAGGATGAGAGGGCGGAGCACAGACAATTTTGGAACAGTGAAATTATTCTGTATGACACTGTAATGATGGATGTTTGACACTGAATGTTTGGCAAAACCTATAGAAATGTGTAACACAAACAGTAACAGTGTACTGTAACCTAAACCATGGACCTTAATTAATGCATCAATATTGGTTCAGTTGTAACAAATGTGCCACACCAAAGCAAGATGCTAATATTAGGGGATCCTGCTGGGCTCACACCTATAATCCTAGCACTTTGGGAGGCTGAGGCAGGCAGATTGCTTGGGCCCAAGAGTTTGAGACTAGCCTGGGCAATAAGAAGATTCTGACTCAATAAATAAATAAATAAATAAATAAATAAATAAATAAACAAACAAACAAATAAATAAAATTTAAAAAATAATAGGGGATCCTTGGGGGATGAAGTAGGGAGTACATGAGAACTCTCTGTACCTTCTGTTAAACTATACTGTAAATCTAAAACTGCTCTAAAAACGTATATTAATTATTAATTAAAACAAATCCCATTCAATCCAAAGCACATCTTTTTTTTTTTTTTTTTTTAAGTGGGAAGGGGAGTAGGGATCTGTGGCATACCTATGGGGAAAAATAAATATCATTGTCAGAAAAGTGTGGGAACAGCCAGAGAGAACCAAAGGGGAGCAAACATGTAAGAAAGTGGAGGTTCCTTCTTTCTGCTCCTCTGGCTTCTAATACTGTCCCCCAATCCATACTGATACCAGGATGACCCTGGTACAACAAAATCTGAACATATCACTTTCCTGCTCAAATTTCCTCAAGAACACCTATGGGCTGCAAGATAAAACATAAGCACCTTGGCATGGCTTATGAGGACCGTTAGGTCAGGTAAAGCTCCACTTTTCTGTCCACCCTGGGTCATTTCATCACACCCACCCCATGTACAATTCCTCAAGAGATTTTGTGCACACAGGAAAGTCCTTCTCTGGCCTTGCAAATTCCTATTCATTTTTCAAATATCAGTTAGGAAGTTCTCTTCTGAATAAAGTCTCCTCTGAGTTTCCCAGTCAGCTTAAGAGACTTTTTCCTGTGCTGCAGCTGATTCTGGTACCTAACTCCCATATTCCATAGTGATATAACAGTAATTCATTTGTATGTCTAGTGCCCCATTTGACCCAAGTGTCCTTAGGAGACCACTATATTGTATTTGTCTTTATAACCCTAGTATTGGGCCCAGAGCCTAGTATATAGTAGGTGCTTAATAAATGCTTGCTGGATAAACACTAGAAGGTGCATATTTAAGCTCTGTTTGAGTGCAGCCTCTATAATAATATCCTCTAGCTAGTATTTTAATAGTTCACACTTCTCTAATTAATTCTCACTTGTGTATATAGTGACTCTTGATTATGCACAAGAGGAATATCCGCACTGTAGTTTAGTGTAGCAAATCTTAGTTTTAACTTCTTGTTGATATCACCAGCTGTTTATTTATGCCCTTTGTTGACATTGTCAAAGATTCCAACTACTTTTACTCCTGCTTGCAGCCAAGAGCATGGCAGAAGCTTGAAAGAAAAGTATTTTAAAAAAAAAAAGAGACACTTATTTGCCTCTTCCTACCCAAGATTCTGAGTTTAAAGATACAAGAGATCCCAACATCAGGAAAAGAAAAGCCAGATACAGCAATGAAGGGGCAGCTACTTGAGAGATGGATGAAAGGAGAGATGGGAAAATTTTTCTGTAAAAAGGATCTTTATCACAAACTACAAATCTTCAAATAGTCTTTAGGAGATGCACCTCAACAAATAATCCTACATTTCACATATTATATATTTTACGTCTACTACAGGGTTTTAAAAATTCTAACTTTTTCAGTTTCTTTGGATTCACCAACTTGGTGTCTACACTAAATGGCTGGATGTTTAGGAATAAAACATGTGCAACTGCACGCTCTTGAAATAATCATATATTAAAAATTATCTTCAATTTCAGACTGCTAGTAAAGATAAAAATAAACACTTTAATCTCAAGCACAATTCTGTTTTGTTTTATGTTTCCCTGAGTATGTTATATGAAACTATTTTTTAATGTCATTTACATTAAACTCTTGAGCTGCTGACTGTGCCTCAGATTCTTCTGAAGGCCCCCAGTAGTGATTCCTCTTTTAAATTTAAAAGCCTAATGAACCCAGATTTTTAAAAAGTAGCTAATATTGGGTTGAGGGCCAAACAATATAATGATGCAGAGCTACTTGCATTATTCCTGGAGCTATTTGATTTTGACAAGCCCACATTTGGTAATTAACATGAGAATGCCCCCTTGGGCCGTTCTCCTGTTAGCTAAAATATCTTATAAATTACTGTAATAAAAGGGGAAAAAAAGGAACACGCTGCCTGTCAATGTTTCAACTTATCTAGCAAGAGGAAGAGACAAAGCCCCGATCTGGAAACATGCAGATGCCAAATGGGAGCATAAATTCTACTGTCTGCCCCAACGTGAAGAGTCGCCTGTTCAATAGCAGGACTTGTACACAGCGCCCGCTGAGTTCTCCATGCAAAAGGTGTGCTGGGCTTTTGGACAGGCTGTATTTGTATGTTTCATGACCGTTGCTTAGTCACTGACAGCATATCATCTACTAAAT
Organism: Carlito syrichta; assembly: GCF_000164805.1. NCBI lineage: Eukaryota > Metazoa > Chordata > Mammalia > Primates > Tarsiidae > Carlito > Carlito syrichta. Next base: position 433,010 of record NW_007016524.1, read on the forward strand.
GCCAGGCCGGTGGACACAGCATCTGTAATTGACGAAGCAGTTCCATATATTCCATTTTAAGGTCTCTTGGCAGAGCTTAATAAATAATACCATCTACCAGTGTTGTCAAATACAGCCTAATTTATTATCCTAATCTAGATGAATGTATTAACATGGCTGTAATATAGATTCCATGTGCATTTGTGGTTAGGAGTCAGATGTCTCCCTTCACTACCTCTCCTTGCCCCCATCTGGCTACAAGCTTGTAATCAGCTAAAGAAATTGGAAGTGGACAAATGAGAAGCTTTTATAGTTTAGTTTCTTGAGACTAAAATTTAGCAATGACATCATTTTAATTCTGGTAAGGAGAAGTAACAATCTGTGACTATTTCCTTATAATTGACTCTTACAATTCTTTAAGACCACCCTTTTTATCCCTGTTTCAACCACATACACATTTATCAGTCGATTATAGACATATAAGCCACTAAATGATAATTATGACACAACAAGTAACAGATTCTTCACAGGTAATGGAGATTACTGTGTGCTTGAAACACATCTATCTATATATGCAACAATGCATATACAAATAAACTTTGTTTTCTCACACTATAGCTTTACCTACTGTTACCAAATCAACTTTATTATCATCAATTTATTTTAATCTGGGACATTAACCACATTACTTCAAGTTGACAGCAGCTACTGATTGAACAATAGTTTTCAACATTCTATTACTTTGGGTCTTTTAAAAATATTTAGTTAAAGCCCTGAGGGAATCAAAGGGTATAATGCACAGACTTATTGATAGAAATTCTGAGTCTGCAATAGAATATAGCTCAAAAATAGCTGTGTTTAATCCATAGCAGACATAATTTGCTACCACGGCTGAATTTTAACAGGAACAGATCCAAAATCATGTCAGCGTTCCCATTTTTGTGCCACAGAGTAATGACATTTAATCAGGAATATTACTACACTCTTTGGGTGACAGCTGAGACACAAAACCAGCCAGCTGATGCAATTCCTGTCTTACTGCTGGCGGCCTATAAACAGTAACTATAAACAGGAAGCTGCCTTACCTCTTGTCTACCAACAGAGGACATTTTAATGAACAAGGCTTGCAGATAGCCTGCAACTGGAGTCCACTGGGCTTCCTAAAGACTTCTGGAACCATCCCACAGTCTCCAAATATCCTTGTAGCCAAAGGAAGCTTAAGAAGGAAACCATTCTAGGTCTTTTAATGCAATGGCGCTGCAGTCACCAGGTGTGAGGCAACATGAGGTTTGCAGAATATGACCGCCATAGCGCCTGCTCAGTGAGATCGATGGCCTATAATTACCTGGGAATTACTTGGACACAAATCAATGGTGTATTCTGTCCCATTCATAATGAGTAGGGTAACTTTTGCCTGGTCTCTGGATGTCATGATAAAGACAATATCCCCATTCGTTCACTCTGCCTTACACTGCCTGTACAAACTGCATCTGATCTAGCCCAGAAAGACTGGGGATACGGGAAGAAGACTTGAGACAGTAAGGAATTGGGGTGGTATGTTCCAACTCTGAAAACAGCCTTTATTGCCACGCAGTTGAAGGTTTTCACTCAACCCTGATCTGGGCTAAGATTGACATCTCTGAGATAAAAGGTTCCGCATTCCATTAGATGTCTTCAGCTTGGCCAACCTCCTCCCCCGGCCACGCCCCAAGGGATCCAGCCACATTTTGATGACATCCATCAAGCTCACGATTCCAGCTCAACAGTTTGCAGCAATTTCTCCATCTTACAGCCAGCATGGAAAGAGGGGTGGGCGGAGAAGATCCAAGCCAAGTGGTGGGGAGGGGTTGCTTAGTGCTATTTGATCAAACACTGAATGTACAGCCCCATAACTAAGCTGCCACAAACACACCGCTCTATCCTGTAATACTTAAAAGTAAAGGAACAGAGCTGGAGTCCTGCTGGATTTCCCTTAGCAACCTGACAGGAGCCCACAAGGTCAGCTAGCAGGAAGCGTAGAAAATTATACAGTGGGGAATTATCAGCTAAATTATTTCACTATACTCAGGATTTTTACTGTTCTTCCCAAGACAGTGGCCTCTTGCTATCCAGATTAGAAACATGAATAAAAGGACAAGAATGACAAAAGGAGGGGAAAAGGGAAACATTTTAAATGACTTATTTATCTTTTGTTATCTATATATACATACATACACACATACAAGTGTATAAATATACATATATGTGCATACATTTACATATATATGTGTGTGTGTGTATATGGTTTGGTTTGGTTTTAATGCAACTCCTTGAGGCCACTGCCCAGGGATTCAACCTGCTTGTTTTCTTCTCTGGCCATGATGTTTCTTATCCTTTTTGTTTGGGGTGGAAGGACGATGGGGGTTGGGCTGGAGACTGCCTTACGATCAGGTTTGCCACACAAGCGACAGCAGCAGGAGCAAGCATGATTTATCAATTAACAGGTAATGAAAAAAATTCTCTGCAATTAAAGATATGATTTTGCTCAAACAGGAAGCGGCACCATACAACTGTGTACCCCTCTGAGGAATACTCAGCTCCCGTCACTAATGTGGAGCACAGCTAATTTTAACAGAGTGTGTGTGGGCCCCTTGGGGGACTCCTTGTTGATGAAGGAATATACAGTAGGGAACCCCCAGAGGACCTAGCTGATTGGAGAGCCCCAGGAAAGGTGTAGGGAAATTACATTTCCTGTTTCTTAGGAGAGTTATTAAAGGGAAAGGCAGCTTTAATCACTGAAAGACCAGTTGCTGTATTATTTTTGATTTATATACCAAAACAATACCCTTTATTCCTTGGTTGCCTTTTAATACATATGTCAGCTTAGTCAATATTATATTTCAGTATAACATATAAACAGCTGTAAGATCTTGTTGAAAACGCGGAGGCTTTTGAAAGATTATGTAAGATAAAATATATTATTGCTACTCAACCAAAAATCAGAGAAAATTAAAGCAGACAGAAATTTCCTTCCTCCTTTTTTTCCTTTCACGTAAATCAACAAGGTATGTTGTCAAAAGAAATGCCCCACTACTTTCCTAATAATGTAAAAAAAAGTTATAGGGGTCCCAGGATTTTATTCTTCTGGATATAGAATCAGTTTCCCTAGAAAGAAAATTTTCATTTCTGCACAATAAATGCAGGAGGGACAGAGTGATTTGTTAATATTATGTTTATGCCACTTTGTCTAATGTACTTCTATATAGTCATTATTTTACATCAATAATTTAATAAATTTTGGAGATGGCGGAATCTTCAGATCATTTAGTTTAGCCCTTTCATGTTTCAGATAGTGAACAAAGCATCAGGAAGGTGAACAGAACAATAATGACTAACATTGGTTGGGTAATTATTGTTAGGTACTGGTCTGAGCTTTTTGCATATATTGTCTTTTTGCATATATTGTCTTATTGAATTTTTACAACCACCCTATGAGGTAATGCTATTATTATCAATTATTACTATTATTATTATTATTATTTTAATTTGTAGTCTAACTCTGTCACCCAGGCTGGAGGGCAGTGGCATGCTTACAGCCACCACAGCCTCAACCTGCTGGGCTCAGGTGAGTCTTCTGCCTCAGCCATCCAAGTAGTTGGAACTATAGGCATATACCACCATGCCCGGCTAATTTTTTGATTTATTGTAGAGATGAGGTCTTGCCAAGTTGCCCAGGCTGGTCTCGAACCCGTGGGCTCAGGCAATCCTCTTACCTCAGCCTCCCAAACTGCTGGAATTAAAGGCGTGAGCCACCGTGCCTGGCCTATTCTTATTTTCATAGAAGCAGTAGCTCAGGTTTAGTGAAGGTAGCTCACCCAAGGCCACCTGAGAAGGGCAGAGGCAGAAAGTGGAACCAGGACTGTACCCTTAACCACTAGGCTATGCTGTCTCTCCTGTCATGCACTGATTACAGAGGCATGGACACAGGACCCCAGATTTCTGGTTTTTGGGTCTATCAATCAAATAGAAAATTATTTTGTACCTATTAGATTATGCCAAAATGCTATGTACCAACAGATCATTCACAATGTTAAATTTCAAGCAGCAAGTCCAACCCCAACCCTAACTGTTAAACCAAATGAGCACACCACATGTGTGTGCCAATGAATGTACCGAATTTGGGTTATGCAAATGACCTTGGGGAAAATACAGGCAGGGGAGTCTGGCTCCCACTGCTGTGACCTCTGACCTCCCAGAAGGATCTTCCCCCATCTCCCACTAAGCTCCAGGTTAAGTCTCCTCACACCACAGTCCAGTCTAAACCCAACGACACTTACAAAAACAAGTGTTCTATTTCTGGTGCTTTTTAAATTTAATTGAAAGACTGTGTCTTCCTAAAACAGCCAAAATCTATAACCCTTCTTGTTAACATCCTCCTTGAAAACTTCTCTGCTTGCCAGAGCAATGTGAAAGAACAACAGTGGACAGCATGAAGGCAAACAGCTTTCCTTTTCAAACACAAGAAGAAAACATCTTTACAATCCAGCAACTATTAAGTGATGGAGAAGGCTCCTTCAAACCCTGCCCCACAGTATTACCTCGGGCAAAGGTTTTCTCTTCTGTTAGAACTCGGACATTTGGAAATAGGCTGCCCCTCCAAGCTTTGCTCGTTTCTTTGGAGGATTCCTCTGACAGTTCCTAACTGCATTATCAGGATTTGTCTTGCTGGTAATGGCCAATTCATTTGTATTACCACATTTAGACTTTACACTAAGCAGACAATCACAGGTATGAAGACTGTTCCCACAGAGTCCAGTGGAACCTGGCTGCTCTGACTGGCTCAGAGGAAAGTGTCAGCAGGAAATCAAGGCTGTTTTCCTTATTCTTTCTGTCAAGATTCCACACTCCTTCATAGACAGGCAGACGGACAGACAGTCAGACAGTGTGCATGTGTGTGCACACACACCTCATAAATCCCAGCAGTGAGCCTCAACCTCATTGGGGAAGAACTGGGACAGACATTGAGCCCAATGCCTTCATTTAACAGCTGAGGAACCAAGTCCCGGAGAGGATATAAGAATTCCACGTGTTAGTTAATAAGTAGCAAAGATAGGGCTTGATCCTAAGGACACTGCCCCAAGTCCCTGTTCTTTGCATAGTACTATTTTACCAAAAGCATTAAAAAGTCCTTCTCAGCCGGGCTGGGTGGCTCAGCTTGTAATCCTGCGCTTTGGGAGGCTGAGGTGAGTGGATTGCCTGAGCCCGCGGGTTCGAGACCCGCCTAGGCAACTTGGCGAGACCTCATCTCTACAATAAATCAAAAACCATCCGGGCGTGGTAGTGCACACCTGTAGTTCCAGCTACTTGGAAGGCTGAGGCGGAAGGATCACCGGAGCCCAGCAGGTTGAGGCTGCCGGCCACTGCACTCCAGCCTGAGTGACAGAGTGAGACTCCAACTCAAAAAAAACCAAAGTCTTTCTCCGTTAATGGGGGTTTTCAGAATTTCTCCTTCTATAAGACCTTGTATAGCAACTCAATTTTACAAGTGATCAGTTTCTCAGGCCTTTCTTCTTAAGGACATCTGCACAGACATCCTTACCCACCACTGGTAGAACAAGACACAGAACAGTGCCAAGGACTTTTGGGAAGCTGAGGTACCAGCAAGCCCAATTCTTCCCATGCAGATCACACCCTGGTCCATGTCCTAGGCTGATATCTCCCAGGGATTCATCTCTTGTGAGTTGAAAATAACCGGGCATATTAAAGGCATCTACTCTCTTAGTATCTAAAAACATAAGACACCAAAGACCTCAATATATTTCAAAGAATTTGTGAAGGCAAATCAATATTAGAAAGTTATTTAAAGGGTCAAAATTTAGGAAAAAACAGATAACCCTGAGTCATATTTTAATTTTTATAGGAACAATTTGTACCTATCTTTCAGTAGATGAGAGAGGTGGCACACGAGAAACGGATCATTAAACAGTAGTGTGAAACCAGGGAAATTAACCAGCTGCTGTGAAAGCCACCTCTCTTATTCTCTGAGAAAGAGAGAGTGGAGGGTGGGGGTGGGGAGGAGAGAGCCCAGGAAAAGCAGAAAGAAAAGGAGTGGATTTTACCCATAAAGCATTAGCTTAGAAGTCCGTGGACTGTTTTTAAGTTAATGAACAGACTATGTTTGATCAAAAAATAATAGTTGCAGGTGACAGATCTTTCACACTTTTTAAATTGTAATAACTGTGTTGTGAAAGAGCCTTCAAGGCCACTGCATTCAATACCCTCATTTAACATAAAAGGAAACTGAGGAACTGAGGTTGAGAGAAGAGAACTGGTGTGACCTCATTTCCACACATCAAGTTGGTGGCAAGTGCCTGGCCTTGTGACTCCCATCCTGAGCTCTACCCACTAATCCGCACTGCCTGGTCACCTGACAGGCCAAATGGCACTAGCGGGAACTCTGCAAGTGAGGACATGGTATAAGGTGGTTGGGTTTTGGCTGCTTAGATATTTTTCTGCACCATTGGGAGGCAACCTCTCTTCTCTATTAGGGAGAATCTATATGACTGATTGGGTAGTGGAGTAAGCATTCCATGTGCCTCTACCAAGTGAAAATTTTTGAAAAAGACAAAGTCTTTAAGAGCAAAAGAATCTGTAGCAAAAAGTCATACAGAGCCAGTCAGTGCAGGGAAGCTGTCACAGGAAAACAGTGTGTCTTCCAGTCCAGAGCCTTTGGGAAAGGCATGACAAAGATGAAGGGGAGCTGCCAGCTGCTGAGTGAAATTTTAACAATTTGCTTGTAAGTGTCACATTCCTTTTTCAGATGAGACAATCAAGGCCAGAAAACTTATATGACCTGTCCACGATTATACCCAGAGAACCAATATTCTAATCCAGGTCCATTCCAAAGTCTAAGTTCTTTCTTTGGGCCATAGTTCCTTTCCTGCTATCTACAAGCACTCTGAGTTAATAATACAACAATTCTCTGAGTGCAATGGACTGAATGTTTATGGCCCCTGCTCAATCTACCTGTTGAAATCCTAACCCCCAAGGAGATGGTATTAGGTGGTATGAGGCCCTTGGGAAGTTGATTAGGTCATGAGGGTGGAGCCCTCACAAATGGGATTAGTGCCTTTATAAAAGATACCCCCAAGTAACTTCCTCACCCCTTTCTATCAAGTAAAGACAAGGCAAGACAGCGCTGTGTGTGAACCAAGGAAGTGGGTCCCCGACAGACACAGAATCTGCAGGTGCCCTGATCTCCAAGTTCCCAGCCTCCATAACTGTGAGAAATAAATTTCTGCTTCTAAGCTACCCAGTGTATGGTATTTTGTTATAACATCCTGAATGGATTAATACATTGGGTGAAAGGAGACTATGGTATCAACTCATATTTTATATCTTATTTGCTTCATCATATCCCAAACTGGAAACTGCTATCTGCCCCTGAAATAAAAAGTCATCTCTTCTTAGCTTCCCTTTCTTAGCCTACTTGGATACTTGGAAGAACAAAAAGGACCGCAGCCAACATGAAGAAAAGTAACACCTCTCGGCTAAGATTACTGTGCCAAAGAAAGAGATAAAGCAGGAACAAAGTAACAAATTATATTGTCAGAGAAAATGTGAACTTTTTGATTGGGGATGACATTTATTTTAAGTGTGCAATGACGGCAGGAAATCTGTCAGGGTAAGACATGGCAGAGGTTTCAGCGTTTGTTAAGAGTGTCGTGGGAATTTAGCTAAAACTGTTAAAACTGACACCATTGGCTTTTGTTAACACATTAAGCATGGGAAAAGTGCCAGTCAGCATATCCTCCATAGCATCAGTTCAGTTAAATCATCTGGAAGATGCATAAAACTGGGCGGGATAATAACGACTACATTTCTCAACACATGGGGAGAAAGAAGGGAGAAGGCCAGTGCCATTTTGATAAGAATGACAAATGATTCCTTTAAGATATAGCTCTCAGCAAGGAAAAAATGGGAGGGGGAGGGCATTTTCTCTGGTCCTGCTATATAAAGTCCAAATACTGCTGCCATTATGCCAAGATTTGGAGGTGAAAATAACTACCTATGTACACACATGGGTTTGGCTGAAGTAAAACTGAATACCTATCTCAAACATTTGGCTTTAAAATGATTCAGTAATTGCTTCAGACTTAGGCTAAGAGACAAAAACCCCAAAATCCAGATGTTTACCCAATAAGGTGAACTAAATCATGTGCAAAGGCACTCTGAAGAAAGCTTCAAACAGACCCATTATGCAGAAGTTTGCCTTACCTGATTCCTCTCAAGAAGCGATAAAAAAAAAAAAAAAGAAAAGAAAAGAAAAGAAACTTAGCCGGGCTTGGTGGCTCAACCTGTAATCCTGTAATCCAGTTTGGGAGGCTGAAGTGAGTGAATTGCCTGAGTCCGCGGGTTTGAGACTCGCCTGGGCAACTTGGCGAGATCTCATCTCTACAATAAATCAAAAAATTAGCCAGGCGTGTAGTGCGCACCTATAGTTTCAGCTACTAGAAGGCTGAGGCGGAAGGATCACCAGAGCCCAGCAGGTTGAGGCTGTGGTGGTCGGGAGCGGACACTGTACTCTAGTCTGGGTGACAGAGTGCGACACCAACTCAAAAAAAAAAAAAAGAAAAGAAACTTGACAATAACATGTGCCTCTAGTTAACTCCATGACCAGCTCTTGGTGACCAGAAAAATGTTATACACTGGGGGTGTAAAAAAAATGTATACACATCTTAAGCAATGTATTACTTTTAGTTCACCGTAATTAGAAGTGTCTGGACGCTGATGGTAACCACTTTGAGCATCTTTTGTAACTGCAGAAGACAAAAGTGACTTGTATTTATCTTTTGTTATAGGTATATATTGAGTATTACAATTTTAGTGCGGTTTTTTCCTTTCTTAAAATGTGTATATATAATTTGGCACCCTCTGTATATATATCTTTGGAATTAGGATCTCACTTTGTTGCCCAGGCTGGAGTGCAGTGGCACAATCCTAGCTCACCATGGCCTCAACCACCTGGGCTCAGGCGATTCTTCCATCTCAGCCTCCCAAGTAGCTGAGACTATAGGCAACCACTATGTTTCGCTAAGTTTTTGATTTTTTTGTACAGACGAGGTCTTACTATATTGCCTAGACTCAAATTTCTGAGCTCAAGCAATCCTCCTGCCTTGGATTAATCCCAAAGTGTTGGGATTAAAGCCTGAGTTACCACACCTGGCCAGAACAATGTCACATTAAAATGGCAGCTAAGCTTATTTGGACAAATATTTTGCTTGTAATAGAAGAATTTCATTCTCAATACTCTCTGGCTAGCCAATTAAAAATTACATGTTTATTTCATTAAAAGATGTTAAGGAGAAAAAGTATGCCGTTTATGTGAGCACAGAAGACACCTGGTGCTGCCAAATTACTCTAGAAAATGCAATGTCTTTTAATACAACACCGCCCATGTTTCTGCAAGACCTTAGGAAATGAAATATTCTTTGGAAGTCAGGATGTCCCCTGGGAGTCATTTTTCCTCAGGGCACAGAAAATGGAAATTCTGTTCCAGGGTTCCCTTACTGGTTCCATGACTAAAGAAAAGCCTTCCTTTGGCAAGTTTCTAGGAAGCAAATGACTTACTGCCCTTCGGCAGAGATTGAATCCTACATGTACCTCTACTTCAGGATTTACACTTTCTGTAGTCTACGGAGGCTCAAAGGTTGCTAGTCACCTGACTTGGGATTTTCTGGTTAGCTTTCAGGAGAGTGTTTATTGTCCACAGGTTAGGGTGCGTTTAATTTAAAACCTTTCTTGGCTCCCTGGTTATCTTGTAAATGATGACTCCATGCTCAGATTTTTCAGCAATATTCTAATGAATATAAATAAAATAAGCCCCAATTTTCCAATTACAGCACCATGACCCTCTCTGAAATAACACCACTGTTTGATTGTAGGTGATGAGTGTAACTTTCCAACATTCCATGTGCTGGGAAGGTTTTTGCTCATTTGCGCCTGTCTGGCTTAGCTGATAAAACACAGACACAGAATTAAGGGGAAAAACATAAAAATCTGCTGCCAAGAACTGTCTTTCTACTACGCAAACATCATCTTATGTAGCTTAAAACACTAAACGTTTTTCCTAAAGGGTTGCTTTCACCATCCTCCCCCATCACACCAAAAAGAGAACATATGGAAGAATGAGCTTGGACCAAAAGGATCCTGTTTTTTGGCTCAGGAGTAGAGTAGTCACAGAAGCACAGCACCTCATCAAATAAACCAGAGTGACACCGTTTGGACTTTACCAACCTAATTTCCTAGATCTTTCAAGTCCTTTCATCCATCTCTGGCTATTACCAAGCATAGGCAGCTCACCAAGCATAGCACCTGGGTGCATTCAGATGCATCACTATTGACTTTTAACACTAATTTTAAAAAGAAGATCACATGGTTTGCCATAAACATTGTCTAGAGTCAAAAAAATATTTCTCAGCCCCAAATAAAACAGACTGAAATAAGGTCACTAGAACTGGCCTCATTATTGGTAGCCTTCAATGAAATAATAGTTAATTAATACATGCCCTCATTCTTAATCTGCTTCCTCACTGCCTACCTTGAGAGTTCCTGGGACTTCTTTTCTGAAGATGGGGAGAGTAGGACTTTCAAGGAAAAGATGTGGCTCCCAAGTCTTAGCCTAGCTAGGCAATGGAACCTTGAGACAGCAAGACTCAGAAGGAAGAAAAAATAGAGCCAAATACCTGCAAACCTGCCATCTATTTTAACCAAGGCATGGATACTTTCATTGTTTTCTAGATTTTCACAGATCCTTTAAATAAGTTTTTCTTTTATAAGTTATTTTTGCCATCTAAGAAAGGTGGCAGAAGTATTCATTAACACTTCTTTGTAATAGTTTCTATTAGTTTTAGAAATAAAATTCAGGAGACAGTTATTTAAGAGATTTCTTGTTCATATATGTCCCTTAGTTTGGTTTTTTTTTTTTTAAAGCAATGCTAATGAACTATTCTAATAGGTGATGGTAATTCACTTCCAAAGTCATTATTCTGCCTATAAACAAAATTACACCTGCTAAAGATGTTCACATTGTTATCGACAGATATGCAGATATACTTAGCATTGACCTTCCCCTGACACAGACTAACATACTAGAGAACTTAACAAGCATCTGATGCCTCACAAATTTTTGAAATAACACAGCTAGTGTCAACATGTACTTTGTATGAGATTTTCTACACTTATAGTCTTCTTCTTCAGCATTTCCAACATAGTATTAAAGAGTGCATCTTCTGTGAAGCTAATTTTTCTAGTAAATATAGTATCTGTGCTTTGTGACATCACAAAAATTTCCCTAATAACTGTGAGCTCCTAAACAGAAATGTATTTATCATGTCAAATTGATAAGAGATGGGGCCGTAACTACCAAACAGCAAGAGTCATATTTTTCAGGCTGATGTTTGCCTCCAGGAATAAAGAGATGAAAAATTAAGGCAATATGAAGTGTGGCTATAAGGTGATAAGGCAGATTTTCTTGTGTACCTTATAAACCAGCTCTGAGGACCATCGCAAGGTGTTATGAACAAGAATTGTGTTATTTAGAATAAGCTGCTTAGATTTCAGTGGTGATGAGTCTGAGAAGTAACTATCATTATGATATAAAAACATCATTATTTTAAAATTAAAAGTGATATGAAATATATAGCATTTGCAAATTTCTTCATAAAGCTTTCTTTGGATACCTTGTATTAAATATGCTAAATAACAAAAATGGAAATTCTCATTATCTTATACATTTCTATTATCTGAAAAATTGAAAAGGAAAAAGAAGAATCCATTTTTCTCCCAATAAGAAGGGCCTATAGATATTGAAAGCTGCCATATCTGTAATAAAATTCAATCATCAAATTTCACATGACTGGAAGGAACAGAAATATTTTATGAAGCAATTGTTCAATTTGTCTTTTTACTAAGTGATACAATCAGTTATACCAATAAGTTGGTAAATATTTTCACTAGTACATGAAACAACCTTTTGGTTGGTTTATAATTACAAGAATGATGCTAACTGAATCCCTTGCTTTGTTTCAATATCCCTTGTTAGTGCCATAGACCTCTCTGCCTCTCTTGTTTTTCTCAAAAGCAATTTAGAAAATGCTTGTATTTTAGACAAAAGGAGAACATTTGGTGAAAGAAAATTCATCATTAGGTATCTAGAGGTTTGTTAATAGAAAAGGCAACTCCCACAGTGTATCCTAGTACTCAAGCCAGACACACACGCTCAGGACCAGCAAGCTGCCTTCACAGTGGGCCAAAAGTCATTATCATAATTTTATATTACATAGACTACATTGAAAATTTAATATATCCCAGCAAAAAGAGACAAAAGACATTTTGCATAATGCTTCTGTGAGCGCACTCTCTCTTGCTACTCTTTTAGCCACCCCATGCAGATAATCACACCAGGAAAAAGAAGTTCATTACCTAAGCCAAATCAAAATTAGGCTTTTCTTTTTGATAGGGAACTTCATTAGTAAGCCCTGTCTTATACAGCTGGGAGATTTGATGAATCTATCTTAGAGTAATAATTCAGCACAATCAGTCACAATTTTACTTTAAGTTTTATATCTTTATTAAGAGAAGTAGAAATATATAAACTGGATACACATACTTGGGATTTTAAAGCTGTTACATCAAGATGGTAACTAAAATCACTTTTGGACATTTAAAACATTCCAGAGTAATAGAACAAACCCAGGTAAGAACTGTAACTCATTGCCATCTAGTTATCCATGATTAAAACTTTCAAGGGGGAAAAAAAATCAAAGAAGCTAATGCTGAAACTTGAAGTTATATATATATATTCAAGTATATATATATATATATATATATATATATATATATATATTTAAAAGTTTTCAAATAAAGTTTATTAGAGAAGGAAAAGAGGAGAGAGAGAGAGAGCGAGCGAGAGAGAGAGAGACATGCCAGAGCTGGCATGGGTGGGAGAAAACGCTGAGAATATTTATTAAAACTATCCTAATTTTAAAGTTAGCCTTTGCTTAATAAGAAAACACAGGAGGAAAGAGTCATTTTAGAATTCTTAAGATAAAGACTAAAGACCTATTGTCCCTACGTGCAGTCCAAGAAAATGTCCAGTACAGTGCTAGGCCCCATTTATATCACACGGAACTCAGTTGTTCCACAGACATAGAACAAAGAACTCCATCTCCCCTTTGTGTGACCCACATATATAAGTAAGTTCACCAACATGCAAGAGATCTGCTGGCTGCTGATGATTGTCTGTGGAACTCCTCCAAGCCTGCACCCTTTCATGCTGAAAAAAACCCATCTCCGTAGCCCTGGTTGTGGACACAGTTTTCCACACAATGCTTGAAACTAACCTTGGCTTTTGTAACCAGACCGAAGCTTCAGTATCATGCAGGGCTTCTCTGGTCATTGGCCATTATGCGTTCTCATAACTGTATAGAGCCTGCTAGTCTTCAAGAGAAATAGTCTCACTTGGCCATTTCTCCCCCTCTTCATTGTCATCCATGAATTTCCCCAAATACTTAACATTAATATTCTTGAAAGAACGAGAGTCCTAAATTCCTGAAGGTTAAGACTTTTAAAACAGGTAACTTTGTAGGTCTCTTTGGTATTATCAGTCTATATATTTTGTTAACTCTCAATAGTAGCAAAGCTTATGGCCCACAACAACAACAAACAACAAAACAAAAGCAAAAATCAAAACCTCTTCTGCCTGGTTACATGAGGTATCACTTCACTCATATATGAATGGCAGGAGTGCTCAAGAGACAAATTCCATTTGACTTCAGCTTGGGTCAGTCATTGAGCACAAATGGCCCAAGTGATACATCCTGACTTCAATACTGTGACGTTCAACCATCTCTTTTTGAGCAAGGACAAAGCATTAGAAGAACCTGGTTTAAGAGTTAACAAGAATAAATACTTTCTTACATTTACACCTATTCAAAATGCACTCACAGAGCATTGTGAATGCACAAACAGCATTGTGAATCATTGTGAACCTTCACCACAGGTTTAATTTCACTTTTACAAGTTAATATCATCTATTTATTCCTTTCTAATATCTAATTTTCTTCTAGAAAACTCTATAGTTCCCAGTATCTTGTGAAAGTGAAACTGTTTCAGATGTTTTAGGATATGACAACATGGGAAACAATTAGAAAAGGTGAAGATGATAATAGCTCTCACTTACAAAGTCTTAGTTGTGTATCAAGCATGGTGCTTAAAGTTTTTCCATAGGCTATTTTACCCAATCCTTAAAACAACTCTATTAGTCAGCTACTACTATTATTCCCATTTTATGGATTAGGAAACTGAGTCTTTGTAAGGTAACTTGTCCCAGGTTGCACAGCTAGTAAGAGTAAAGCTTTGACTTTGTACTCATTAATCTGACTCCAGTGCCTCTTCTTCTAGTCACTGTGCTCTCTACCCTCCCAAGCAAATGATGAACACTAAGGAATTCCAATAAATAAAAAAAGTTGCTTAGTTCTTATAACTGCCATATAAGTAATTTGTAAAAAATGCCCTTCCAAATGTCCTTTAAGGCAGAACATATAAAAGGCATTTAGAGATAAACAAAATAAGCAAGAAGCCCAATACAGAACTAGAAAGTACAGAAAAAAGAGAAAACTATGAAATGCTAGTATATTTTATGCCATGACTTTACTACCTAGTTTTCCAAAACACATCTTTATTAGAAAAGTTATCAATTTTATAACCCTCGCTACTTGGTCGGGTTAGCCATAACCACCTCTTTAAGGTCTACAAAAGTCACGCCATGTCATTCTTTTCCTTTCTAACCAAAAAAGTTGGGTAGGTCAAGGCCCAGTTCAAGTTCTGTCCCTGCTTGATGACTCTGTTATGAAATGTATCATTCTTTAGTGTCTTTAGTCTGTCCTTTTCCTATGACTATTTACCCATGCTACATAACTACATTGCGATGATCTCTTTATACCTATGTCTTGTTCCCCACACCCACAGCCAGAGTCTATGCTACTTGATGGCAGGAGTCATATCTCATGTGTTTGTAAATAGAATAAAACAAAACAAAACCGGATGCTCAAAAACATTTGACAAAGATAATGGAACTAAGACTGGATAGGCATCAATATGAGATACAGAGCCATACTGCATTCTGCTTTGGTTTTCTTCTTCTGAATCTTTCGAGGATACAGACAGGTGCAAATATTTTAAAATTTGACACTTATAAAGGCATCAATATGTACCAGTGCACACTTAACAAAGCAACTGCTGAGGGAAATGGCCAGGGGAGGGAGGGACACACCTCATCCAAGAGTACCTGCATAACGAACATTTGTATACCTAACTGTGAATTGTACCCCACATCTCTAAAAAAAACAAAAAAAACAAAAAACAAAACAACTAAAGATAATGATCAAAAACAAATTCATCAAAAAATGTTAACAATCAAATAAAATAATAATAATATCAATAATTAACAAAACAAATCAAAACAAAGGTCTTGAGATTTTCCTTTTGTGTTAAGATATAGAATAAAGTTTAAAGAGACATTCATATATATTTTATAAGGAAGTTTTAGCTTGTAAGAACCTTTGATACTTGGCCATAAAAATCAATCACTCACCATCCTGAAAGGGACCCAAATATCCAAATTTTCAAAATTCCTCTCACATTTGATCACAATTTACTCCATGTTCAGAAAATCCAGTTCAGCTATTTTCTTTTTCAACAGATTTCCACATGTTATTAGAAGTACACAGTTAACCAGGTTTCATGCAGTAGACAAAATGGCATTGTGGGATTACATTAGTTCGACAGCTGCTTTATGACTATAGCTTCCAGACCAATTTATTTAATATTGATCTTTAAACAAACATCAGTACAAATAAATTTGAGCACTCCAGTCCTGAGATTTTATATCTATAAAAGAGGCCTATATTCAGAGAAGCAGGGCTGCTTGTATTTCTCCCTTTGATTCTGTTTTCTTTGATCCTACCAGGTATCAAATACATCAATGCCAAATTAAAACAAATCCATCTTCAGATAACACTCTGTTTATAATCTTTCGTGTGGAAAGAATTTTTCTATCAATAACTTCCAGCAAGCATTTTAACTGATCTTTTTATTGCTTTATTCTGACTACTACAAAAGGCAGCCGTACCCTGTCCTGACCGAACACCATGCCTGGCTCTACCTGGAATATGTGCTGGGAAGGGCTGAGTTCTATTTCCCCATTTCTGTGCAGCTTGCTCTTTTTAACAATTCCACCCTAGCAGCAGGGACACACCAAGATCCAGCTGCCCCCTACTGAGAAAATTGCTGCACAAAGCTAGGGGTTCTGGAGGCCAATCTCAAGACTTTTATGAGACTGCAGTTGACCATTTGGAGAGGGGGACAGCTGGGTGCTAAATATAAATGGGAAAAAAGACTTAGATAGGGAAATAGATAATGAATCCTGGGATTAAACACTTGATTCAATTAGTAGGGCATGTATGAATGTGAGGCGTAAATGGACCCAACATAATTATTTGCATAGGACTTATTTATGCCATTTTTAGTTATCCTGATTGAGTATAGATATGAGGCTCATCAGGGGATGGATATTCTTGTGGCCTGGAACTCGGATAAAGTTCAAAGTTTCTGGTCACAATTTATTCACATCTGTCATCTGCTTTGTGTTCATTGGGTTCTATGTGTCACATTGAGCTTTTAAAAAAATTTTAAAAGTTTCTTTTCCTTCTTTTCCTCTTCTCCTCCATCCCTTTTTTTCTTTCTTTCTTTTAAGTATAAATATTCTGAAAACAGAGTAGGTCAGTGGATAAGTCTTTATGAGAAATTAAAAAGTCCCTCAGCAAAATATTAAGGTTTATTTCCTGAACCTGTATTAGCAAAGAGAGTTCTACCTGCTGTGAAATGATAAGAAAACTGTTTTTGCGAGTGACAAATTTTGGTCAGTCAGTGCAGCATTGATTTTCAAAACATTTGAGTTAAAAAAAAAAACTTTTTTACTTTGTCATGAATTAGGACTCAAGGAGAGATTGAGAAGACATTTTAATGCTTAACATCAGAAACGCATAAAAGATACAATTATTTAAGGCTATTGCTCCTCAGTCAATATAATAGCTTGATTCTATAAATATAGCAACAAAATCTATTATTTATATGAGTACCAGTTTCTGCTTTGTCCCTTTCCAGTGGGCTGGCATAAATGAACTTCGAGTTTAAAACAAATGTACAGAGAAGGAACCACATCTACTATGTCTTCCTAATGTAAACAGACTCCTCTTCTTCACCACATCCTTAAAACTACTCATATTCTAGAGATAGGTGAAGAGTGCCCATGTGGCCAGATGTCTTGCCCCTGGGAAACAAGGTGAAATATAAGGCATGGTTCTTTGTCCACACTGCTGCTGAACTTTAAACACAGGAGACAGACCCTCCTCGTAGCTGGAAGAAAAGGAGAGGTGCTGAGGTAACTTTTAAGATGCTATGACTGGGCTAGCCAAGGAGGTAGGCCTTCTTTCATTCAGGGGGTGTTGTGGTGTGGTTGGAGAATGATTCTTTCCTCACAGAATTATTGAAAGGATTATATAATTCTTTCAATATGTAAATTCATTTTGATAACCGTAAGATGTCAAGACAATATATAAGAGTCATATTCTTTCACAACTCACAATTATTGTTATGAGATGTCAATGCAGGCAATGGTTTTATTAAAAGAAGTCAATTTTTTATGGCTAATGCAGACTTCTTGTTTTTTTGTTTTGTTATTTTAGTTGGAGTCTCACTCTGTTGCCCAGACTGGAGTGCAGTGGCCGCTCCCAGCCACCGCAGCCTCGACCTGCTGGGCTCCGGCGATCCTTCCACCTCAGCCTTCCGAGTAGCCGGAATTACAGGCATGTGCTACCACGCCTGGCTGATTTTTTTATTTATTGTAGAGATGAGGGTCTTGCTGCCCAGGCAGGTCTTGAACCTGCGGGCTCAGGCAATCCACTCACCTCAGCCTCCCAAAGGCGCGGGATTACAGGCTGAGCCACCGAGCCCGGCTAATGCAGACTTCTATATTGGCTGATTTAAGTTTAAACTCAGATCAAACTCAGAACAAAGGCTGACTTAGGTGGATGAGTTGGTCTTATTTCTTGGTGTACTCCAATATTCCATCTACACACTGCTAACTGCATTCCCATGGGCATTGGGCTGATTGGGAACTCTGTGTCTTTTGTGTGACATCTCCAATGCATCCTTCACCTGACTGATTAGATTCTTAAGGAGGTAGGGGTCAACAGGTGAAGTGAAGCTAAGCCCCAGTTGTGGGTCCTCCCATCGCAATTATAGTCCACAAGGAGAGATGAGACAATGGTATCCATGAGACTCACTATCACCTGGGTGAGTCATGGCAGCTGATGGTGTAAGTCACAGTCAATAGCTATGCTCTGGGAAGGGGACATGCTAAGAACCATGCCTCTGCAGAACCTTCATTCAAACTTTTACAACAGAGAGCGATAGTTATTTATTTTTTATCTTTTTCCCTATTGTCCATGAACCAGAGATATGTTCAGTATATCTTTGTAGTTTGATCAATGGCAGAGTCCCTGGCATATACCAGATAGTGACTAAATAAGCACAAGATGGAAGAGCAAATTCAGGAGAAGTGATGCTGGTTTTGAAACCTTGACATATGAACAGAGTTTGAAGGAACTAGAGAATGTTGATCTTGAAGAAAAATCAAGAGAAGAGGCATGTCAGCTGCAATAAAATACATGAAGAATTTTACGGCAGAAGAAGGATTTGTTTTTCCTCATGTGAACTAGGAAATAGAAATTTCAAAGACAGACTTGGAGTATCTTGAGTGAGATTCCTTCCTCTCCTTTATCATTCATATCTACTGGGTCATAACTCCTAAATACTTCTAAATTCTACTTCTTTTCCACTTCCACTGTCATTGTCTTAGTTCTGAACTACCTCTAAATCTCTTGGGTTAGTTTCTGCATACTTTCTCACCCTTTCAATCCTACTCCCCAGCCTGCTCCAGGTCTTACGTTGCTCCCTATTAAAATCTCTTCAAAGCCTCTACATTGTTCTCAAAATAACCCCCAAATTCCTTGGCTTGGAAATAAGGTCTTTGATGACCTGAGTCTTTCATGATTCCATGCTTTAGACACACTTTAAACATACTCTTTTTCTGAATACCTCCTCCTCTGGCCCTCAAACCTGTACTCATCATTCAAGATTCTGTTCAGAAGTCTCCTCTTTTATAAAGTCTTCTGGGACCCTCTAAAGCATGTTCGCACAGTGAATTCTTGTCTTCTCCTAACACCTGTGTTTTAGTAGATTTCAATTATTTATATTGATACTCTTATTACCTAGAGGAAAGATGGCATTCTGTTTATCTTTGTACCCCAATAAGTGGTTGACTGAATAAATAAATGACGGACTGAATGACTCACTCTTTAAGTAGCCCTTCAAAAATTGGTCCAGGTTCTTTTGGGAGGAGGCTAGTTTTTAGGTCTTCAGCTGGTAGCTGGACTAGACTTTTATCCTTTCTTCCAACTCTTTCCCCCTGCACCCTACCCTATTAAGGCTTCTGGGTGAATCACAGTGTGAGAGGGAGTCAAGAAAGGCATTGTGAAGAAGTTGAATACCAGCTTGCTGTCCAGGCAAACTCAGTAATCAGAAAGTCGGAGCTCACTGCATTACATACAGATGATAAAACAGTCCAGGATCTAGGTGTAAATACTAGAAAAAGTCCACCCAAATAAGCTAAGGCTGTCAATCATAGTTAGAGAGGATTTCATTGGGGGAATTCATGTTGTGCAAACAATGAATGACTTCTATAAACAAAGGACTTAGAAAGCCCAGTCCTTACTTGTGGGATGGGTGTTGGCAGATCTTGTGACTTTGATGCTGTCCCCTAATGGTCACTTCCTACACAAGGGGGCATAAACACTAACATACCATTGCCCTGCACACATAATCACTCAGATAATTGATGAGTAATGATTCAAAAGGTCTATTTTTATGGACACAAATGATAAAATTGTTCCACACATTTTAAAAGCACTAACCATCTGGAAGACCAGAGTATCTAGATTTAGGTACTTATTTAGTGTACTACAATGGCAGTTCAGAAAACTGTCCTCCAATGATCCCCCAAACGTAATACACCTCCCTACCTAAGCAATTGCCAAGGGAAATGTTTTTACTGCTAGAGAGAATTTAACTTCAACAAGTTTTAAACCTGGTACTAGTGAGAGCCTGGAAAATCATGATATTGTGTTATGACAAGTAGAAGAATGCCCTTTCACGGGAAACTTCTCCAACAAAATACACCTAGATGTTTTGCACAAAGGTCTGAGATCTGCTACAGATTTAATTTCATGAGAAACAAATTCAGACTCTTTTTGCTACTCTTAAATGTATATGATTATTTTTTATACCTTGCTAGCATTAATGAAAACAGTGTAATTACTAGAGATATGTTCAAAATGCAGTTATAGAACTACTGCTTTTCTACAAGAGCCTTGGGTATGACCATGATGTGATGGAAATTACTCCTACTGAAATCTGACCCAAAATACTCCCAAACACTGTAAAATACATAAATATCTATCATAAAACACAAATTCTGTGATCTTTTAGAAATAGTTACCTACAAAGAGTAAAGCAGTCAGATTAAGGTTTTAAGTGTCTATTTTCCAATGGTGCTGATGATGGCTTTGTTTATTATATATTTTGGTACAAGCTGTGATATTACTAAGTATATCTTAATGTCAGCGTGGAGAGTGTTGGTCAACTAAACTTTTGTGGTGCACGTACTCTACACTGATATTTTAAGTAATTCACTTGGTCATGTAAATGGAAATCATATTACTAAAACTCTCTAATAAAAGTCTGTGCTTTCAAATGCAAAATTTACTTTCTATACTATACTGCCCATGCACATTTCATCACAAGCAGAATTTATGAAGTCATGGGGAATCCTGCTCCGCCTGGCATCCCCTTTCCTGTTACCTTCCGGTTCTGGGATAATGAGAAGCTTGACAACATGGCTTTGGGATGGAATTAAAAGCCTCAAGCTCGTCCCACTCTGATTTTATGGGGCCTGGCTGCTGAGACTTCACAGGGCCTTACTGAAACGACCTGTCGACTTCTACTCCACATGGTCCCAGTCTGGCTAGGTCTTTGGATCAAAACCTTCTCGTGTGAATCCAGACAGCGTCTGGGAAACTGCGCTGTGGACGTCTCCACAGAGAATCACAGATGCTGTCAGGACCAAACTTCACACTCAAACATTTGATGCATTTTAAAAAGGGATACAGCCTCAGACTCCAACAGGCAGATAGATCATCTAACACTTCAAAGGCTTTAGCAAGACTGCATTTTTTTCCCTTTGTCCTATAACCCATTCCTCTTCTCCTCCTTCTTCCTCTCCAACGTGCCTTTGCATGGTTCTAAAGGAAGTGACAAAACTCCATCAATTCTAACACCAAGAACACAACCGAACAAGCAAGGATGCATTTCCACCTCTAACATCAGTGGCTCTAAGGACTCAGGGAGAAGGCAAAAGAAGTCACAGAAGCAGTGATAAGATTAAATAAGCAACAAGGAAACATCTAGTTCTGTGTTCTGCTCTCCCTGAAGACCAGTGACCATCTTCCAAATTCAAACTGAATCTGCCCTAATTATCAGTTCCATTAGCAAAATGAAGGTATCCTAGATTGAAAGAATTATTGAATTTATTCTTGTTCAGGTTATTTAGGGGAAAAAAAAATCCAAAATGACCTTTTTCTTAAACTTTCTACACCTATTAAAGCAATTATTAAATTAGAAACATGCTGTGACCTGAAGCTGCTAATCTCTATGCTAGCTCTAAAATTGCTACTGCTATTTCTCCATTAATTAATTACCAAGGTTTATAAAAGCTGGTCAACTATCATGGAATATGAACAAAAGGATTTTCCCAGATTCACCTAGGAATAGGTATATGGAGTTATGTACCTGGCACTGACGGCCTATGCCAAGAAGAGGCTCAGCCATCAAGCAGAGTTGAAAAAAGGGGAAAAATATGCAAAAGTGAACTTCAGAAGTTATAGTCAATCAGTCCATCAATCAACAAATTTTTATCATAAGCTGGGGTGCCAACATCATCTCAATTACTATGGGGGAAGGAGAAATTGTATTTGCCCTATAATATTCTGAAATTCAATAAAACCACCTGCAAATAACTCAAGTGAACCACCTATATATAACCTATATCAGATGGGCTAAGGTTGTCAGATATAGGAAAGGTGCGACAATTTTTTAAGGAAGAGTATTCACTTAAGAGGTGATGGAATATACTTTTGGATAAACTCAGAGAAGGCTGAGGTGAAGAAGTTCTTAGAGATCGTCTAGTACATAGACTGTCTTTAAAAATAAGGTGACTCATCCACTGTTGACACTTAGGTTGTTTCTATATCCTGGCTATTGTGACTAATGCTGAAATGAACACAGGAGTGCAGATATCTTTACCAGGTAGTGATTTCACTTTATTTGGGTTTATGCCCTGAAAAGAGATCGTTGGGTTACATGCTAGTTCTACTTTTTTTATTTCTTTAGGAACTTCTATACTGTTTTCCATAATGGCTGCACCAATTTACATTTTCACCAACAGTATACAAGGGTTCCCCTTTGTCCACACCCTCCCCAACACTTGTTATCACTTGTCTTTTGATAATAGCCATCCTAACAGGTGTGAGGTTGTATATCATGGTGGTTTTGATTTGTATTTCCCTAATTAGTGATGCTGAACACTTTTTCATGTACATGTTGGTCGTGTTTATGTCAGCTTTGAGGAAATCTATTTCAAGTTCTGTCATCTATTCAAATCCTCTTCTATTTTTAAATCGGGTTATATGTTATCTTGCTATTAAAGTGTTTTTGAGTTCTTTATAATACTAGGAATATTAACCCCTTATCTAATGTATGACTTACAAATAATTTTTTCCCAGTGTTGGTTGCCTTTTCATTTTATTGTTTCCTTTGCTGTGCAGAAGATTTTTAATTTGATGTAATCCCATTTATTTATTTTTGCTTTTTCAGCCTGAGCTCTTGGTGTGATATCCAAGAAATTACTACCAAGGCCAATGTCAAGGAGCTTTGCCCTTATGTTTTCTTCTAGGCATTTTATGGTTTCAGATCGTATGTTTAGGTCTTTTATCCATATTGAGTTATTTTGTGTATAGTGTAAGATAAGGGTCCAATTTCTTTCTTTTTCACGTGGAAATCTGGTTTTCCTAGTGTCATTAACTGAAGAGACTAATCTTTCCCCATCGCTTCTTTTTGATGCCCTTCTGAAAATTAGTTGACTGTATACTTTTGGATTTATGGATGAATGAATAAAGAAACTATGGTACATATATGTGCATATATTCACAATGAAATAGTACTCAATCTTAAAAAAGGAGATCCTGCCATCTGTCACAACATTGATGAACCTCGAGAAAATTATTCTAAAGTGAAATAAACCAGACACACACACACAAAATATTCCACGTACTTGATTATATGTGGAATTTTTTTTCAAAAGTCAAAGACAAGTCACACAAGAAACTGAGATTAAAAAAGTGTCAAAGACAGAGAATAAAACACTGGTTGTGGGGGTGTGGAATGTAAGAGATGTAAGTCAAAGGATACAAAGTTGCAAATATGTAGAAAGAACAAGTGGAAAGAGATAATGTACAACATGAGGACTACAGTTAATTACAGTGCTCTCTATTCAGAATTTTTGCTAAATGAGTAGATTATTGCTGATCTTGCCAACAGGGGATAAAAATGGGTGACTATGTGAAATGATGAATATACTAGTTTTTCAAATATTAAAACTATCTTACTTTATATATCTGTATCCTATATATCATGCTGCATGCCTTAAATATACACAATAATATTTATTTTAAAAAGTAAGGTGAATGACTTGCTTAAAGTCACTTGGCTACAATGGCAGAGCCAGACTGACAGTACAGTTCCTATCAACAACCACTCCTCGGATCCTCTCGTAATGTCCTTCCTTTATGACTTGTATTCTGTTCCAGGAATTTTACTATATGGAAATCTATATGTCAATGTTCTTTATTAAGGAAGAAACATTTCCTCATGCTCATTCACCTTCTTAAACAGAAGCAAAAAATCCGCATAAGTGCATATATACGTAAATATAGTTTTAAAAGTCTAATGAGTAAAGTAGAAAGATTGAAACTGGTTTAATCCGTTTGAGTAGTTGCTTACATTTTATATTTTATCCACAATCCAGGCAAGAATATTTTCTCCATCTGTTGACTATTGTAATTTGCAAAGGCTAGAATAAACACACACACTCACGCAATTATATTGTTATATATAATACATAAAGCAATTAAGAATGTATATTTTAAAATACCTAAGATTTTAAAATATAGGTATATTGAACACATTAAAAAAGCAAATCACAAAAACAGAGAAAAATAATATATTAAGAAACAAAGCCGGGCTCAGTGGCTCAGCCTGTAATCCCGCGCTTTGGGAGGCTGAGGTGAGTGGATTGCCTGAGCCCGCTGGTTCGAGACTCGCCTGGGCAACTTGGTGAGACCTCATCTCTACAATAACCG
>NW_007016524.1:457643-467643 GCF_000164805.1 Carlito syrichta
GTGGCCGGGAGCAGCCACTGCACTCCAGTCTGGGCGACGGAGTGAGACTCCAACTCAAAAAAGAAAAATAAAGAAACAAAATGTCTCATAGCCTTCAAAATGTGAAGATTTCTTAGAAATCAACAAGAAAATGACAAACACTGATTTTTAATGGACATAAGACATGAATAAGCTCTTTCTCAAATAGCAAATAGAAATGGTAAATAAAAAGTGAAAAGTCAATTTCATTAATAATTTAAAAATTAAAAATTAAAATAAGAGACTGTTGCTACATATCAAATGAAAACATTTAAAATTACTGCCAATCCCTTTCTTATAGTATTACGATAAATGTTCAGGGTCCACTTATGAGTACTTGTAGTTTCAGATCTTTGTTTCTGTGATAAATCACCAAGTATACACTGCCAGGGGAGGGAGAGGGGGCACATAACATCAATAAGGGTACCCAAACTACCTGCACAATGACCACTTATGTACCTAACCCTGAACTATACCCCACAGCTTTAAAGTAAAAATAATAAGCTGGGCTCGGTGGCTCAGCCTGTAATCCCGCGCCTTGGGGAGGCTGAGGTGAGTGGATTGCCTGAACCCGTGGGCTCGAGACCCACCTGGGCAGCGAGACCTCATCTCTACAATAAATCAAAAAATCAGCCGGGCGTGGTAGCGCATGCCTGTAATTTCGGTTACTCGGAAGGCTGAGGAGGAAGGATCGCCGGAGTCCAGCAGGTCGAGGCTGCGGTGGCCGAAAGCGGCCACTGCACTCCAGTCTGGGTGACAGAGTGAGACTCCAACTCAAAAAAAAAAATAAATAAAAATAAAATAAAAATAATAATCTAAACATTTTAAGAAATTAAAATATTTAAAATTAAAAATGTCTATAATTCAGTGTGGGCAACAGGGTGAGGCATTGGGTACTCTCACACACTGATGGAGAAGATACATATCACTATAACTTTGCTGACCAGAAATGTGAATGTTCATATAAACAGCATTTGAGTATTTAAGAATATTAAATATAAGAAAGTTCTTATATTTTCTTATTCATAAAAATTTATCCTACAGAGATTATCAGAAACGATATCACAGTTTTATGAAGGAGCCAACTTTTAGCTCTGTGGCCTGGGTAAGTTACTTAACCTTTTAGTGTCTTAGTCTTCCCTTACAAAAGATGGGGATAATAGTAGTACCTATCTCATAGAATAGTTGTGATTTAGTTAAATAACTTAATGTATTTATTTAGAACAGTATCTGACAAACAGTGAGCACTCAATAAACGTTAATTATGTATTTGATATCTTTGGAGAGACTTAGTTACATGGGAAAATGTGCATATTATGTAGAAATAGTAAGAAAGCAGTAACCACTTAAAATATAATATTGTATAGCAAGATCATATACATTTTTAAAGTATATGTGCATGTGTATTTGTATACATGTTTTTTTAAAAGCTGAAAATAGAAAAACTTGAAGAAAATCTCCAAAAATTTTACAATTTGGCCCCTCATGTTGAGGTTGTAAGTAACGATTTCTTTCTGCATTTTCCAAATTGGCCATAACCATATAAAACACAGACTATTCAAAAAAATAGAAATGACTTTCTACATTTTATTCTCTGATTTTTAGGGAAGAAGTCATCAGAACAAAGGGAAACACCATTATATATGATACCATTAGTGCACTAAAAAGGAAACTCCACAAAAAAGTTAAGGATGCTAACAAACAAAGGGAACAACAAAGAAAAGGAAACAACATGAGATAAGAAGAGGTAAAACTATAAAACAGAAAAATGAAAAGAAAGAAAGAGTGGGCACGTCTGCAAAGACCAAGGAGATCAATGAGAACATAAAAGGTTGCAGAAGACTGACTGCTTTTCCCACGTCTGCCCGTCAGAGTCATTTGCCTAGTCACCCTTGTTCAGAGCCTTCTTTATAGTGAAATGCAAAGTGCTGGTACTTTAGGATAAGGTTACAAGAAAATGGTTAAAGGTAACTGAGAAGCTGATCATTATCAATTAAGTTGTGCTCACTTGGCATGGCGGGGTATATTCTGCAAAGCCATGTAAACAGTTTCTTCCATGACAAGTTTCTTTTTATTTCCTTCACAGTATATTTATTTGCTATGTTGCCCAAAGTTTGGCTAACTCCAGCATCCAGGAATATCCGCAGGGCAGGGGAGGAAGAAAATGGATTGAATGAAAGACATACAGACTTTAAGTTTTCTCCCCTTACTGAGGAAAGTTCTAAACTAGGGAACTTGTAAAACAGGAGTGGTGCTTCCTACAGAGGAGAAATGAGTAATACTGAATAATAAAAAGAAACCACAGAATTAAAATGGACTTTTTATGGTTGTAAAATTGATGACTAAATAACTGTCATGTCTGTGGATAACAAGTATTCAAGGTAGGTACTGATTCAGTGGGTCACCTTCTTTCTTTCATTTTTCTGTTTGATATTTTCACTTCTTCTTATCTCATTTCACTCCCTTTTCTTTTTTGTTCCCTATGTTTGTTAGCATCCTTAACCTTTTTGTGGAGTTTCCCTTTTAGTGTTCTAATGGTTTCCTATATAATGGTGTTTCCCTTTGCCCTGATCGTTACTTACAACCTCAACAGGAGGAGCCAAATTGTAACATTTTGAGATATTTTCTTCAAACGTTTAGAGTAGTTTGGCCCACATTTGAAATACTAGGAAGAGAAAAGCTGTCAGCCCTGACAGGGGTGGTGAGTCTTCAAATGAGGTCTTCAAATGAGGGCCACTTCACTGCATATAATGTAGAAATTTCCCATCACAGTCACTAAGAAAGGCTTAGGACTAGATATGGGGCTTGGACAAGCTGTTCAGCCTCTCTTGGCCTCGGTGTTCTCACGACAACACCAGAATATTAGGACACAGGGTTATACTGGCGGCTTAAATGAAACTGTATGTGTAGGATGCTAACTCAGGCCAAGGTATTCTGCAAATAGATGAAAATAGCCTAAAAAATTAGCAAAAGAAAATAATGGGTCATTAATTTGAAACTGTATCATAAAATGCTTAAGGAACTACTCTGGGAGTGTTAGAGATGGGAAGATGAGGGTATGCAGGTGGCACAAAACAGATCATGCCCCAGAACACTCTTCTGGTTCCAGGCGGAATTCTGCTAGGCACACTCTGAATTAGCCATCAAAGGGTTGTTTTAGCTGTGCTTTTACTCTATCAGTCTTTGCTGGCAGGGCAACATGAAATGCAAAACTCATGAAAATGAAATTGGGTAAGCCTTTGCCCATCAGAGGATAACACCTTTTATGAGCAGTCACCAGTGTACTCTGGGAATTTTGCCTGTAGGATGTTGACCTAGATATGGTCCCAGGTGAATTGACGTTTCTGTCACTCTTGCTGTCCAGAGGGTAAATGAATGAATGAATGAATGAATGGTATGCATTTGGCTGAGTTCCACACTGCCTGATTAATACGAAGCAAATGATTAAAGAGCTTTCTTTAAGATTTCAGTTGCAAGAACAAATGCTCATATACAGGTTCCTGTACACATAGACACATTGAACTTATGCACACATTACACCCATGCCACATTATACACACACACACACACACACACACACACACACACTCACACACACACTCACACCACTCCCCCCCCCACATATTACCACATTTCCTCATCATACCCTCCATTCAGATGAATTTTGTTTACTATTCTTGTTGTCAGGTTTGGAAGCAAAATTTCCACAGATAAGTTCACACGTATGTGTTCTCTAGGTTTTGTGTTCTTTACAGTACTTTGTACATTCCCATAGTGAGAAGAAAAACAGAAATCAAGGTGAGAATTTTCTTTTGATATTTCCAGTGCTTTTCATGTGAAACAAACAAGCCGTGTGCCATAATGGGAATGAGAGATGGCATTTGGGGAGGTTGCCAATTTTTAGGGGGATGCATGCATACGTGTGTGTGTGTGTTTTCTGCTAGAGTTGCTATAGCAGATAATTCAAAATAAAATTCAGCAGGTCCTGATGTTAAATTTTGGGCACCAAACTGAATTTAGGGAGAGCAGAAGTACCAGGGCTCCCAGAGGACCCGGTCTAATGTCTCCTGAGGTTCCTGGCTCAGCTGCGGCGAGCTAATAAGGTTACCCTGAAGCAGATGCAGTTGTTAATACAGATGTGGCATGAGACCTCCTGAGGCAGGTCACAGTCATGATAACTCATGGTAATATGCAATCTACTCATTAGGAAAGCTTGTGACGGGAGCACCTCAAACTGGAGGCCCCTAGTACGTCACATTCCCTTTGTCTCCTTGTCCCTCAATTCACTGACGGAAGGCAGGCTGACTCAAAATTTTCTTAACACACACACGCGCGCGCGTGTGCACATGTGTGCGCACATGCATACACACAATGGTTGGGGGTAGTTTTGTATGGGACACTTTTTCTTCACCACAAGGGATTTTAAAGGGTTCTTAAGGCAATTAAAGTTATCTGGGAACTACATATAGAAAAATCTCATGGAAATCGAATGTGACAGCAGCTGTGGGGGTCCAGAAAAAGGAAATGTCACTATTTATGGACACAATGGAGGGGAATGGCTGTTGGCAGCTAGTTTCAAGGTTCATGGTGTGTGGTGAAATGGCTAATATTGTGGATGAAGGCTGATTATAAATAAAATGGCGTGTTTCTTCAACTCTTCCCCCTAATCACAGCCTAAAATAATACTTCGGAGAATATAAACGACTGCATTCTACTTTACCTGAAATTATTTTGAAGAGGATGAACTGATTTGAAACTTACAAAAATCACAGAATATCCTGAGTGAATGGAAGGTTGCATGCACACTGCACACAGAAGCAATGGCTTTTAAAACTGCATGCTGGTCACCCGAGTTAATGCAAGAAAGAGCTGATTCATGGGCGGAGAGTTAGTCAGTTAAGCACTGTAAGAATCTGATTTGTTTGATATTTCCAGACTCATAGGGCACTGCAACCCTTTTGGTACTAATATTCTGATTTCTAGCCCTAGAAGACATACAAGCAGGTTGACTTCTGAAATTCCCTGACTGCTTCATTAACAAGGATGGCGGGTTACAACATGATAAACAGTAGCTCCTGGACACATGGGAACTACCTTCTGTGGGATTTTCAAACTTCCCAATCCTCAGGGGAGTGAAGGTGCAGAAAAGAAAATGTAAGGAAAGTTAAATCTCCC
Source organism: Carlito syrichta (assembly GCF_000164805.1). NCBI lineage: Eukaryota > Metazoa > Chordata > Mammalia > Primates > Tarsiidae > Carlito > Carlito syrichta. Next base: position 462,837 of record NW_007016524.1, read on the forward strand.
CTGTGAATCATGCTTTCCCCGAGAGGAACTCTATCACCTGGGTCACCCACCCATTTAACTTGTCTGAACCTAATTTTTTCCTCCCCAAAGTGGTCATGAAGACAATTATTGTGCTCCAATTTGAAATGTTCACTGCTACATACAGTAACTCCAACAAAGTAAGAATTGATAGGGGAAAAGATCTTAACGTTCATACACAAAACGATCACTCTAAGATAACTGCAAATAAAGACCTGCATAAAAAGATAAGCTTCAATCAAATTAAAGATGCAAAGACAAGAATAATCACTGAAGGGCATGAAAGCCAAGTGCAATTTCAAATATATTATTATAATGTATGGACACGGAATTCTATAATAACTCAAAAGGCAGTTTCTAAATAACTTGTATGTCATTAGATCTATTTCTCCAACACACCAGTCATTGACGTTTACTCATTCATTCATGCAGGCTATTAATCAAGCATCCATTCAACAAACTTCTCTTGCATACTAATAAATTTTAAACTGTTTTCTACATGATATTAGAGCTAGTAAACCAAATCCAACAGGGCCTGGCCATCAGACCACATAGTCTGTATTTGATATAAGAATGCAGTGACAATGACCATCAATGATACTCCACTGACAAAATCCATATCTAACTTGGGCATAGGTTTGGGGTTGGATGTGGTTCCTGGAGGAAAAAAAAAAGTGGTAACTGAAGCAGAGTGAAGTCAGTGATCTCTGGAGTACTTCAACACAGAACAGGATGCATACAGTTTACATACAGTTCTTTAAGCTGTGTCTTACAGTGGGCATTACACAGATTTTTGGTCTGTAGCTAACAAGGCATGCAGGGTTTAATATGCTAAGACCCGATTCAACTGAGACTTACAATATGTTCATTATTTATTTTAACTATTAATCTGAAGATCAAAATAAAATAGCACTTGCATATATTTTTCTCAATTGTCCCATCTCTATTATACTCTTTCATTAGCAGAGAATCAAGCAAGAAGAGTCTATAATTCAGAACCATATAGCTAGTTTGTAGCTGAATTAGATCTAGAATGGTTGCTTTTTAATCAATGATCCAAGGTTTACATACCTTAGGCCCTACCGCTTTGATTGATTTTAAATTGCCAAAGTTAGTATCATCAATATCAGAGAAGAAAACACAACGGAGTATAAGAAGTAAGATGGATCCCATACATGTTCTGTGCAATGCAACTATGGCCTGAGTCAAACAGAACAGTGCCATCTGATCAAACACACAGACACCTATTTCCTTTCAGTTCATAATAAATTGATGGCAGTATTTTTCATGACTAAGATTGCTCAAAGATGTAAAAGTTGTTGGACACAATAATTAGAATTAAGATCAGCCTGGTTTATATCAAGTCCCTTTTTAGCACCGTGTTATTGGTTTGGTCCGACACCATCCCCTGCAGTGTGTGGAGACAGGCCAGGAGTGTGAGGGCTACAGAGCAGAGCAGGAAGAAAATCAACTGTGAAATTGGTAATTTTATTGAGTTTCACGGGGGGCTTTGTTGTTAAGACACAATGCAATTGGAACAGAACGCCTGTGGTAACACCATGTACACAGTGCCCACTTCATGGCCAAAGGTAAACTGCCTCTAACCAAGTTACGCATGTATCCCTCCCCAGAAGCATTCTGCCAAATGCAAAAAAGAAACAGATCTGATGCAGGATGAATGGTTATGTTGCAGGTATGGGGGCTCTGGCAAAAGCACAGGTAGAATGGTGTGTGTGAGATGGGAGGTACGTGTGTCTTTCCCTCCTGACATCTCGGAAGGTTCCTTTTCTAAATAGGGCCTGCTGGTTTGAGTTTACAGAAAAGCTGTCCTTTCACTATAAATGATAGGAAGGTCCCAGAAGGAGTATGTGAGAAAGACAGGGGCAGAAGGAGAGGACAGATCGAAATGTAATGCCTGAGCAGCTGAAATCATTTGGTACTCTCAATCCCCCAGGTAAAATAAGAATTAAACATAGCTAACAGGATATTACTCCCAGTTGGAAAAGATCTGCTTGCTGGCAATGGGAACGTGAAGCTAACAATTGGAATTTGTTCTAGGGTGGTATTTTTACCCCCCTGAAAGCTTGAAGTAGGAATAGTTAAATAAAGTGTGCTGGTTAACTGTGTAAATATATTTGCAGCTTCTGGGTCTTCCAGGGCGGTCCCTGTAGTGGGTTAACTTGGTTTCAGATGAAAGGATATCTGAAGATGTTCAAGGAGTAAAGGCAAGGCAGGACAGCCAACCCTGGTGGATTAGGTTAAGTGGTGGTGAAAGGAGGAACACTTTCATTCTGCAAGAAGGGAGTGTGTACTTTCTCCCGGGCCAGTGAGTGAGTCCAAACCAGCAAGCTACCATTCCAAGAAGGTTTCGTATTTAATCATGCATTTTGACCACATTTTTGCTTGGAAAGAAACTAGGAAAATCAAAAGAGGCCTACGTGCTATCATCAGTTTCATTTAAACTGCATATGGGTGTAGCAAGGCTATGCTTTCCTACCTGAGGGCACATCTCGGGAGATTTTTGCCCCTACCCTGGGACTAAGTTGTCACGGTTGGCTTCTCCCCATTCCAGGGAAGCATTTGGGTCAGACTATGTGTGAAAAAGAAAGGGAAGGTAGTTACAGTGCCAGGGATCACACTGCTGCCCCCCCGCCTGGCCCCCCAGGAGGGGGGCACTCAGTTCACTATCCATGCTGAAAGTGACAGAAGATGACCAGCTGGCATTTTCTACTCATTTATTTTTTGTGAAATCAGAATAATAGTTACATCCACTGATGCAGTATAAATGCAATACTTCCAGAATATAGGTCTGCATTTCCGGAACATAGAGGAGGGACATTCATTCATTTTTCAAGAGAGATAACAATGGACACCGGGGTTGTACTCTTTCCAAAAGATACGATTTGTATGTTCATGTGTGGTCAAGTATGTCAGAGCATCTGTACAGGCCAGTTTCCCCTTCAAACATGCATTCGGACTGGAGCACCCTTTTAGCCCCACCTGGTTTTTCAGTTGTACAGTATTCTATGCTTTTCTTTTTTCAAAATGCAATTAATATGGTTGTGTGTTAAATGATTCAGTGAAAGTAAATCTTTTATATTCAGGTAAGCAATTCAGCCTTGTAAGGTTTTATGGGAATTAGATTTTTTTGAAGTCTGGGTTGAGCATGCCCATAACTCTGACAGAGCCCTGCAGGCTCTTGTCTTCACCTTCAAATCATAAGACAGAGAAATCAAGCTCCCTCTGTGCTCTCAATTATACCAAAAAACACGGAGCAGAAGTCTTCAGTAATTCAATCCCTGTGGAAGCTTCTTCACACTGTTTGCGCTGTTGGAACTGCTGACAGCAGCAATCCCACCATCCCCCGGTAGACTGTCAAAGTTCCTCATACAGTGTGAGCGGCTCTGTTCTGTCCCACGGCTCCTTCTCCAGAGACCTCTGAGCACATGCATGACTTTTGATGCTTGCTTGATACAGTGGCCAAGAGGCCAAAAAACATCACAATGAGAGTCCTCATACTCTTACAAGGTGCTTTGTACTCAAAGTAATAAGTTCTGTGGCTACATGTGGGCCTGAGTTGGTGTAATTTAATCACAAGTACAGCTGCATAAACACTGTACTAAGGAATGTCTGCCTGCAATTGGATTCTTTCTTTGAAAACACACTGTAGAAAATTCCTGAGTACCATTTTCCATATGGTTAATGAGCAAATGTATCATGACCAGCTTTTAAAAGTAATTTGAATTTATGAGTTGCAGTGATTCTAGCACATGTGCACAAGACGCCGCACACACCCTGGGCTCTTCCTTATCATACAACACCATCTCATCGTTTTCTGCCAAATGACACCAAAAAGAACCACTCTTTGTGTTTAATTGGCTTAAATCATCAGCAATAGCCTCCAGTCACCCATCCAGCAGCCGCCAACCCCGGACTCTCCCTGCAAAAAGTGCTACAGGTAGGTTAGTCCACATACAACTCAAAAGTGTTATCCATTTAAAAAAAAAAGTTTTACTTTATAAATAAGAGTTGAAAAACATCTTTAAAAGCAACTTCCTGCCGGGCTCGGTGGCTCAGCCTGTAATCTCGCGCCTTTGGAAGGCTGAGGTGAGTGGATTGCCTGAGCCCGCGGGTTCGAGACCCGTCCGGGACAGCGAGACCTCATCTCTACAATAAATCAAAAAATTAGCTGGGCGTGGCAGCGCACGCCTGTAATTCCGGCTACTCGGAAGGCTGAGGCGGAAGGATCGCCGGAGCCCAGCAGGTTGAAGCTGCGGTAGCCGGGAGCGGCCACTGCACTCCAGTCTGGGCGACAGAGTGAGACTCCAACTCAAAAAAAAAAAAGGAACTTTCTCACCTCAAACTCTGCTGTGATATTACACTCAAGCTTTTCTATTCTTTTAAATGAAATAAAAGACAGAGGGTAGAGATTTTTCTACAAATCAAACCTGTTGCTATAGACATCATCTTCTACCCTTTGACTATGGCTCAAATGGGAAGCATAAACAGAGCGAATTGCTATCATGATATTCAAAATTCCAAAGTAGCTGAGTAAATTTGAAATTCACTAGATAAACAGAATTTGCCTCTATGTGTACGCTGAAGTTAATTGGATTTTCTTAAACAAGAGTTTTGTTATCATTTTACCATAGAATATGTGTTTCTTGTTCTAGATCATTATGCTTGCACATTAAAAATATTGCAAATCATTACTTTTTAGAAAGAGATAAAGACACACATGCTTATATTCCACATCAAGATAACAAGAATATACTTCACTATATTGTAT
>NW_007016524.1:472643-475143 GCF_000164805.1 Carlito syrichta
ATAACTGCATTCTGCTCACCTCAAACACAATTCAAATTAGAAACCATTACTGCATCGAAGACTCGCTCTCAATAGCAGTTAAGCTTCTTTGAACGGATTCCCTATTGTATAAAAAGTATGCCAGTCTTTGACTGCCAAAATCAATTAGTCACATTCATTATGCCTCTATTTATTAATGTTGTACACTTTATAATGCACGTGCTGATGGAACAAAAGAAAGTTATGAAATATCAAATATGTGTTATGATTAAAATCAGAGCAAGAGAAGCAATGATCTTTAGTCTCCAACTGGTTGCAAAGCTCCTGTAAAGATTAGATTAGTGGTGACAGATTTATAATCTTTTCTAAAACATAATCCTTGTGAGTTCAGATTTTGCAATAGAAAAAGTATGTGATTGGTTACAGGTTATTGGCTTCAACCATTACATTCATGAAGCTATTGTGCTTCTGTCTCCTGAAATCTAAATACACAATATAATCTTAACAGATGCAATTTTAATCTGTATTGCACTGTAATAATAAAATGGGGCAGCATAAGGCTCTTTACTGATATAAGGTTCAGAGTTAATTCAATGACGCTAAGAATGACTGACTGGTATTAAAAATCAGCAAATAATTAAACCTTATGCTAAAATGAATGAAGAACAATCTTGGCATTCTGGCAGGGTAGATTTTGATGGAATTTACTGTCAAGCTGCCACCTCTAAACTTTCCACATGAAATAAAAACTATAATTTGTCTCCCTGTAATAAATAGTATTATATTCTTTTTTCTCCTCAAGTATTGCAGCATAGAAGCTGACACACAAACATGATATAATTCCTGCAGATTTTTGGGAGGAAGAGGGATATGAGGCAGAGAGTACATGAGTTATTGGTTTTAACTGAAAAAAAATAATTCATTGCTTCTTGGTGTTAAAGTTCAAATTTAGAGAGTGATACCACAGATAGACTAGAACATTTAAAGTTTAAGAGAAAAACCACATACCTATTGAAGCCTAATATTATAACAGACATTCAGTAAATACATTTCTCATGTCTCCTAGGATTAGCTTCTAAAATGCTACTTGTAGCTTTACCCTAGTATGCCATACTTTCCAAAAGCTCAACTAGCTCCCTGAGCCTTTTTCTATTGCTGATTTTGGCAAGCTATTCTATCTATATTCCATCTACTGTGTTTAAAGAAACTTCCCCTCTAATTGCTAATATGAGACAGTCCAGTCCAGTCCTCCATTTCAGTCATGACCTCTATACTTTCAAATTAGTTTCTGCTTCAAAAAGCTTACTGGTATCAAACTGATTTCCTTTTAGGAACATTATTCCCTTCTACTAAATCCCACTTAGCTTTTCTTTCCCCTGAGCTAAACAGACCTGATTTATCAGTCTCCAAATTGCATTCTTAAAGCACTTTTTAGTACCTAAGCACCCAGGTACTGTGGTGATAGACATTACTAAATGCGTTTTAGAGTAGATAAGACATGAAAGAGAATGTGTAGAAAGCTGACATGCTAAACAAAAATTTCAAATATAAATGGAAAGTGAGTTCCTTTACTCATATTTCCATTCTTAGTAGCAGTATATACCGTTTACTCCTAAATCTTCCCCTAAAGTCTCAGCTATCTTTTCTGGGTTATGTGGTCATCCTGACCAAGCTTTGAACATGAATTATGAAGTTTACTCAAGATTGCAGCATACAATATTCACCCATACATATAAAATTCCCCACTATTAGGCAGATATCATGTTAAAGTTGTGTGAATAAAAATCCCAAGGAATGGAAGCTTCATGGTGCTTTTTACTTACACGTTTTTACACCATGGGACTGAAGTATGCAAATGGGTTGTACAAAAATCTTGTTGCGAAATATTCCCTACTCTTTCCCAAATTTACCAGATTCAATAATTAGCCATAATGCATTGGATGACAGTGAGAATGATAAACCTGAGTGAGTCCTAGCGGGATGCTGTGGGACATATATTCAATTTTTATTAAAATATGTACATTCCCACAGCTTGGTTTCTTCCAGACCCAGGGCTAGCGGGCCTGAGCTCATTTACATGGCTGAAGGATGTGTAGGTTAATCAGGAGATAGGTGCTGGTTTGATGAGCCCCCAAGGATGCCAGGATACAGTCACTTCCTGATTATCCTCACACATTATTTGAACTGTGCATAATCCCTGTGACCCGGACACCTCTTCCTCATCACATAGTCCATCCCAAGCCTGCCTCCCCTCCAATCACTGCTAGGATCCTTTGTAGCCATCCATTCCTAAGGCCCCTTTCTGGTAAGGTTCCCTGATGGTTCTAAGGCAATCTCTCCCAGTGTCCTTCTTGCTTTGGGCTGGAAGAGCTATAAGTGTTGCTCCTATATAGAGCAAAGTGTGGGTGTTTTTACATCATCAGTATAAAGTGTTTTTGATTATCTACACTTACTAGCATGAGTGGGGATAACTGAAAATTGGTTGCAGGTGGAAACAAGAGCCAAACCCGAATGGGAGTGA
>NW_007016524.1:480143-513842 GCF_000164805.1 Carlito syrichta
GATGAGTTTTGTTGCCTAGAAAATGACATCAACATCAGGCTTTGATGCAAACATAGCAAAGCAATTGTTAAGATCACTTCAGTACAGGCTCCCAAACTGAGCAACTTGTACACGAGCGAAGAGATTAACACTGTATCAGCTGGAAGTATGTAGAGAGATCTGAGAAAGTGTGAGTGTGTCTCCTTACACCACTGCACACTGGCTCTTGTCTGTCAGGGTCAGCTGCTCAAGCTTCAATTTCCTCATCTGTATAATAGGAGTAATACTAACCACTTCATATCACGGCCCAGAAAAATAAATGACTGACACCTGTCCAAGTGCAATGCCTAGTACACTAAGACATGTTTGCTCAAGTTCTGGTTCTTACCAAAACCAAACAAACCCCAAATCCTTGGAGATGTTTTTCTTGTGACATACTTCTGTACATGATCATTTATTTAACCACTACCCAGAGGCAGTAGGGACTAGGTTTGTGATAGTACCTCACAGCATTTTACAAACTAGTTGCTGTTGTAATTGGTGGTGGGTGATGGTAGTGATGTGTGTGTTTGTGTGTATGTGTGCTTGTTTGTTTGTTTTAAATTTAGGAAAATCATGTTTCATATACAGAACTGTCCTGGAATTTTGAGTGTACAAGTTTGTTATTCTGAGCCATTTGATTAAATTTAACCACAGGAAACTCTTCCAAGTCCTAATGAAGCAGCAATTACATCTAAAAAGGGAGCCGAGCCAAAACACATCCTTTTCCAGTATCTCTCTTTCAAACATCAGACCCTAATATAAGCTTCACGGTTTTCATTTCACTTCTTTACCATCTCTCTAAGCTGCTGGAAACATGCTAAACACAAGACGGGGAGTGCTGCACCAGTTACTCTGTGGTAGAAGAGACTGGCAGTGGGTACGGGTGTCCACACCACCTAAGTATACACACACACATGCATTTAAGTACACAGGGAAACCTACAAAAATTTCTTTTAGAGGAAGACCATAAAAAGTAGAAAACCATAGTTACTGAGAGAAAACTGGAGTTAGAATTCATAAATCAGTCATACAATTTAAGACCTTTGAATGTACTGTAAATATACTTTAAATTTTACTTTATAACATAAAATGTTTTACTTCAAGATACAGTTTATGTAAAATGGACTTTTAGAGAAAGTTAAAATTACCTTTTCATTTAAAAATAAAAGCTTTTTGTTCTGCCCCTAAACACACCCACAACACTTGGAAGTTTATAATTTTTTCTTAAGAGGCACATATGCACACACAATTTTATTCAATGTATCATAAGTAAATTAATTAAATTGCTTCAATAATTAAAGACGTTACAGTTTTCCCAAACACCCTGGACATAGAATAACATGTTAATACTATTTACAAGTTTTCAACATTACATACACCTCATATGATGGTACATTTCAGCATAATAATGTGATGGTCCTGGGATACAGGAGACACAGAAGTAATGTCAAAAGCAATTCTTCACATTTGGATCTCACCACATCAAGTGCAAATAGTGAACTTAAAAACAAAAATACAATTTGCTCCTTCTAAAGTATACATTTTTATCTCTTGCCAAAACACACACACACACACACACACACACACACACACACACTTACTTCCAACGCCTCAAGGTAAAGAGGATGACATCTATCATAAGTGCAGAGAATGTCTGAAGGATTTAGAAGCAATCTTTTCATAATGCTTCTTTGGATGAGGAAGTGGAGTTATGAGTTACTCAGAATTCATAAAGATTATTAAGTTTACATCCTCACAGAAGATGTGCCACCGCTCTCTCTCTCTCTCTAGATCCTGTCAACATTCCAGCCCAAAACGATTGAGAACCTGTCTCTGGTTCAGGACATTCATCCATTTTGTGGCATTAATGCTCTGCCGTATAAAATAAAGGTTTTGTCTCATTCAAAATAACAACAACAACAACAACAACAAAACAAATTGCTTTCAGTGAAGCAGTCTGCAACATCTACACTGAATTCACGACACTCATTCTAACAGCATTCTTTCATGTAAGTGATTTTAACAGGTAAGTAAATTCCTATTTCAGCAGGTTTACTTCAGATTATCAACTCGTGTGTCTGTGTGCCTGCTAGGCTGTTTGAATGACTACCCCAACCCCCAAAGGACTCAGCTAGGACTAATTCTGCACCCATGGCGGCGATCCCTCACAATGAGGAAGCTTCCTAAACAAGTCAGCTTTCCTGTTTGATGAATTCCAACCTTACAGCTCATCTAAACTGAGCCTATGGGCTTCATGTTTTTCCTTCCTCCTCTTCGCTGAGGTCTATGAGAAGTTATGAAACATATTTTTCTAGTCCTCCCAGGAGCAAGGCCAGGTTCACAATTTGACCTCAGAAACATAGCAGCCCTGTAATGCCAGACAGCCTGATAGAACTGAGTATTAGTGCTCTCTGCTTGGTCTACACAAACCATAACATACAGCATAGAGCAATGTTACTTATGGGAAATGACAAGCAATGGATCAGCGGGGGGAAAATAATGGGATTTAATCACGTAAAAATATCACAGGCATACAGTTCCCTTTCAAACAGCTGTCCCGCGACAGGTGAGGGCACAATGTTCTTATGAATCTAACCACCTATAATTTATATTGGAGCTGCCTCACCAACTATTTAAATCAGAACAAGTTATAGGATGGATTCTTGACACACCCAGAGAGTCTAGTCTCCATCATGTCAATGTCCCTCTAGGGAATGATTTTAAACATACATACAAAAATATCTATCTATACATTAGACAGATGTCTTCCATGTGTGAGGGATGATCCCAGGAACAGTTCAAGCTCATAAAAAAGACTGTCACAGACTAATTATGAACACTGCTGCTGAAAAGCAAGGCTGACCCTGCAGTCTTATTTACACAATTTCCAGCCAGAGGGCTGGAAAGTGGAGCCCCGGAGGGGGCATTTCTATCGGAAACCCAAGGGCACCTGCATTAGGGAAACTGGTGTAAATGAATCCCTTTGCTCAATGACAGAAGAGAAGACACAAGTACTTCCATTACCTTGAGAGGGAATGCATGTGCTGACCTTCTTGGAATGTATATAATGAGATCTGGTTACTTCTTATTTCTTTAATGTTATTTTTTGATTTTGTGCACTTTACCATGCGTTCAATCAGGAGGACATTTTGAGGAAAGACATATATGCTCTTTAGACAGAAGGTAGTGATTCAAAAATTGCAAAACTTCAGCTTTCAAAAATAGCCTAAGTGACCCCTTGCAGTACTCTGACCACTCCGCAGCAAGCAGGAGGCAACCCCTGTGAAGAGCGAATTCTGGCAAAGTTCTCTCTTCACAGATGATGCACAGCTTAAGCTATAATGAGTTTTTGGGTTACAAATGCTGAACGCATTAATATTCCTTGATGATAATTATCACAGTATAAGCACCTTTCCCAATGTGAGTAGCATAAAGCAACTGAAGCAGCATTTTTACTACATTTGAAACAAGCTGGAAAATGGGATTTTCTACTCTTATAACCTAAGGTCAACATACATCAAGCATTGCATATTAAACATGCCTATCTGTGACCCCTGTTTCACTTCCCTTCCCTTCTGTCTTATGTATACCCAAAGCCATCCCCTTTATTCATTCTTTATTATGAAATTCCTGATATGAACATACATGTGATATACATAATCTCAAAGCAAAATGTATTTCCATCCCACCATAATGAATCCTGTGTTTCTTCTTAGGAAAATATGAACAGCAAATCAGATCAGTAAGCCGTGTTTTACAGATGAGATTGTGTCTCTGTGCAGTTTGAATGAATACTGTGGTCACTGGCTGCATATAAAACAGGAGGAAAATTAGAGTCTAGCAAATAGACTCCTAGAAAAATAAAACACGCATTTCATATCAATCTGAACTACTAGTATTTATCTTTATACCTTCAAAACTAATAACACTGTTAAGTACCAAAAAGTTTACATGTGAATTCAAACCTACCAATATGTGATGATTGTATTGAAGTTAGCATCAGATTTACTGGCCATATTTTTGCATAAGGCCCCTGGAAACCAAATTCATTCCAGATTAAAAGAACAATTACTACTAGTTAGATAATAACTATGAAATACTATAAGAAAAAATGATAAGGATGACCCAAAATGCATCATATCAGTGTGTACAATATCTATCTAATATTCAATATTTGCTACAGCACACCCCAAACAGAGGCCAAAAAGATTCAATGTACTATACCCCAATTTGATTTGATAATATGCTCTGAACAGACTATAAATCAATTTTCCCTGATCTCTCTTTCTTCCCCCTCCCTTTTCAGTAAAAAAAAAAAAAAAAAAAAGGAAAACAATTATTATAAAGCTTAGCTGGTGTTAGAACAGCTTAAAATAATCACAATTAAGGTCTTTTTCAGAAACACACACACACACACACACACACACACACACACACACACACACACACACTATAATGCCATGTTGGTATGCTATAGAATTAATCCTAAAAGAACTTTGAATTAACAGTGACAAAATGAAAGCCAGTATGAACACTTCGTCCACAGACATGAACTGGTTGAGGTGTTCTGCAGGTGTGAATCTGCTGAGCTCATTTGCACCACGCGACCCATGTTTCATTTAGAAAATACGCCACACTACCACTGCTTCAAGTTCTCTCAGCATCATTTTTACTTATGTGCTGCAAAAATGTCTTAAAATCCCATTTGAATAGATGGTGGGGTTATGAGGGAACCTTTACTAAATATTTAACAGCACTATCGGCTTATTAAGTACCATAATGTGGGAGCCATGAAAGCATGATATAAAGGGCTTGCCTTTTTTTTTTTTTTAAACTTAATGCTGGAGCTCGTTCAGACACTCTGCAAGCCCATTCATCAGTAGAACCGATGCATTTTAAAAAGTCCTCATTTACTAGCAGATAAATGTGGTTAGAGAACCTTTTTAGTGTGAAAATGACTGAAAACCTATTTGATTTTACTGTGCAAAATTTGCTTTACTACAGCTAGGAAAAAAAAAAACACCTCAGAAAACATTTAAAAGGCCATTTTGAAATAACATAAGAAAGCTAAAGGAACAGAGCTTTGTAACATAAGAAGGTAGAGTATATTTTTGGTTTGCTGGAATATCAATACACCAGAACAAGGCAACCGATTTACAGGCTGCTGATAGAGCACATGCATTCATCAAATTTAGGAATAGTATCTCAAATACATATCATGTAATTAGATTACCCATTGCACTGTTGCTTTTGACTGTGACATTGTTGGCAGTTGACTTCATTTGCAACTACTCACAATTGCAATTTTTTAAAAGTGGGTTAATTTTATTTTTGCATACATTAAGATATTGCTAACTAAAAGTATGCCTTAAAAAAAAAGTTAACTAGAGTACTTTGACCTGTTACAGTGGGCAGAAAGTAGGAGTTCTCGCTGAAAAGGTATTTCTATTCTCAAAGAGATATACTATAAACTAATTTAAAGAAAACTCTCATTCCACTGGAGGCCTGCAGAGTGAGCATCTATTCTGTAAACACTGTAACAATGATTATCTGTCCTCCCAGTTCTCAGTGGAGATGCTTGCTTTTGAAAATGTCTTGTGGTGACTTACTAAATTCAGGCTATTTCAATTAGTATTACTGCACATTAAAAATTAATTGCATTACTGAGTGGATTAAGGTTTAAATTTCAATTCTACAGTATGTGCACTAGAAATGACAGCTAAAAATCAATGCTCTTTGGCCCACAATCGGAAGTATGTGCGGTCGAATAGCGTGGGACTGGCGTCACCGGCCAAGCAGTTTTAAAAGATTTGGTAGTTCAATTGAAGGTGTGTCAGTTCTAATTCTAGATTTTAGTTTGAATGCTGCATAGTAGCCCAGCCTTAGAGAAAGAAAAAACAAAACAACAGCTGCACTAACAATTTGAAAAAACAAATAGTCACAGGTACTAAAATCATGACAAAAACAACAACAAAAAAATGAGCAATACCCCCCGATTTACATCCCTCCGTTAAAACCTTGTTCATAACTTTTTTCAGCAAGAACACAGGATCTCTGACTTCAGTCCCCATTATTTTGCTATTAGTTACTGGGTGAAAGCAGTCAGTTAAGAGCAGGAAGTAGGCTATTTTGTAAAGAGAACAACTAGTGTATACAATATTCATAATGACTTTATCTATGTCTTAAGGACACCTAAGAAGATATTGAAGATACAAATCTTTTCTTTAAGCAGTAATCCCATCTAGACCCCTTTTTATAAATTATTAAACTTCTTTGGGAAAAGGAACAATCAGGATGGGTAATAGCTGATCATTTTGACTACAGATTTATAACATCTACACAAAATGTGTGGGAAAAAAATGTGTCACTTTTATTTACAGTAAATTTGTTCTTTTAAGAAGAGGACAATGAAGAACACTATAAATGAAGTTAACAAAGTCAAGTAGCCTCGACAAAGAACTGCAGAGCTACCCGGTATATCTGGTTTTGGAATTGAATGGTGATTGGTATGTGCCTAAGAGGAAAAAAAATGATGTCTGCAATGTTTCTCAAGATCCCCTCTGCGTTGCAACGGTGGCCAACAGTAAGTTCGGCAGCAAGAGAGTAAAGAAGATGGGAAGTAATAATAACAATAAAAAGAATAATCTGGTGCAAATGGACCCCAAGGTGTAGTTGTCATCCCTGTGCAACAATCACCCTTCACTGCAATTTACTGATGTTGCTTCATTACAATACAGCATATAAAGGAGTAATGCACCAAGTACACTATTTAAAGCTACATGGTGAGAAGTAGCACACGCCACCCTAGCAAGCACTGTTATGGGCGCTAAGTCAGGTTGTTCATGAGTGAACAGACCTGTAAAAAAACCAAATGGAAGTATAACCTGTGTGCAGCATGGTGACAAATTTGGGGGAAAAAGAAGAAAAGGTAGCAAGGAAAAGGTAAAGTTAGTGAAATATTAAAGGAATTCCATATTAATCTGAATTACAGTAACTCAAGTAACAACTTGTGGCTTTGTTAAAAGAAAAGGATAAACAGTATGATGTGTCCTGTGTGGAAAATATAAATAGGCTCTCGGTGTTCTGCTTTTATTCACCACAAAATGAACGGAAAGAACGTTTTAAGGTGAACGTTAATACTGTAAATTCGGGTAATGTTGTTGAAAAGAGAGAACAATTGATTTTCTAATTCTTGTCTGCTGTAATTGAAAGTCTTACTTTTCCGTCAGTGCTCAGAAGATGCCGAAGCAATGTTAGGGAGGAAGATCCTCTCCTCACCAAGGATCATTGAGTATGTCATTGGTTAATTCTTGCTCTATGCTACTCATTAGCATTACTCTCCAGTTTCTGGTTATCATATCCGAAATATTAAGACATAATAACTACGAAGGTGCAGATAATTGGATATTAACCAGAACATACTTGACTGGGCAGGAGGTAGAGCCCTGCTTAAACTAATCCTGAAATATATTAATCACCAATTAATGAAAGGGTTTCAAATTCATTTTCTACTATAGAACACCTCCGAGTATCTAAGCTTTTTCTAACAAAATGACTTGGAATAACAGGGTAGAAATAAGAAATATGGCCATCTGATGATGGCTTGAATTAATTCTTTATAGCCTGTTGTCAGCTAATTGTGAAAACTATAGCTGAAGCCTTGATTCTTCTTCATGAAGTCTGATAAAAAGAAAAGGGGACACTTTTCAAAGTACAGGGGCCTCTGTTGAAATTCCAAACGTACCCCTTTAAGTGGAAGAACCATAGCTGAATATTTTATCAGAGAGTTGTCATAATATTATCCAAGTCTTCCACCCTTAGGCCTCCAACCCAATAACAGATGTACTCTTGAAATATAAAGCAGATTAATGGAAGCCCAGAGAACTTTCGTAAAGATAGTAAACATTAACCAGTAATAATTTGATGAACATATTAAGAGTTAGAAACCCTGTCCAGTCGAAACGTCACCACCACTAATGGGGAAATAAAGTCAGGCTAAAGGAAAAAAAAAAAAAAGAAAACACAAAGAGGAAGAAATGGAGAGGAGAAGTTATCCTTCCCTATGTTCCAGGTGAGGGTAAGGTTGGGTCTGATATGCATGTCTCACAGATGTTTCATTAGTTTGGTTTTAAAGGCTTCATTATGCTCCATAGAAAAACTTCCTTGAGTATTCACTGAGTTAGATAAATCGTTACCAAAATGCCATTCATCTTAAAGAATAAAGTAAAACGTACATTATTCTCACAAAAGGATTCCAGTATCTCTTCATACTTAAAAGATGTAGTTTCCGAAAACTCTGAAAAAGACTTACGTTTTTACATCAGAAAAAACATGGTGTTTGGATTAATGTATTGTAAGCAACGATTTAAATGACACTATTTCTCTATTCCTCCTGCCTTTCTTCACTTAATTTGATGAAAACAGTAAGAAAAGACTTGTTATCTCAGGGTTTATTTCTTCTGTTGTTTGTTGACTTTAATTTTATTAACTCTTAAATAAGCACTCACAGCAGATGAATTTAAAATATGCTGGCAAGCAGGCCCTTTTATCAACAATTTTGCCATAGAAATACACAAACATTTCAATGGCTCTTCATTAGCAAACAAATCAACAAGTGATATTTTAATGCATGACTTTATTCCATCTCTGTAGGGACTGCAGTTGAGAATGTGATGTACAGTACAGAGAAAGGAATCATCAGCCACAATGTCCCAGGGCTCTCTCCATTGAGGACTTCGCAGCCTCTGCTTAAAGACTGCATTTAATTGACTGATAGACAGTAGCTTCTTTGTTCACAGAAGACAGCGAAGTAATGGCAGCTTGAAAATCGTACCATCTACAGGGTCTCCTGAGACTAGTAACAGGGGGATATGTGTCAGGAATAAATAAATAATCTAATTATTAAGCCACTTCCTGTCAAGTTAACTCCAATTTGTTGGCTTTTGAAGGCAACAAAACGAGGCATTTTTCCTCATTATGCTTCTCTTTTTATACCAGTGGTAATCACAGGCGGATTAAAGGGTGCCTGATTGGTTTTTTTGTCAAGGAACTGAGAAGCAGCCAACAGTACAGAAAAACAGAGTTGGGGTTAGAAGAAATTTCATGCTTGTCTCCTTTCCAGCTCCCTAACAGCCCACACGGCTGCCCCATACAGAGCTGCCAGCTGTACAGCAAATGTGTACCCCTCCAACTGAGGCCTACCGGGCCACAGGCGCCATCCTGAGAGCTGTGAGATACCTTGCAATCTTGGCAGGTAGCTACTGCTGTCATAGGCATAATTCTAAAGGTGACCTACGAAACCCCATCAGCTCACCAAATGCAACAATATGAGCAGCTGAAGTTCGACACCCACTCTCCATATTGGCTCCCTTTCCTTTGTTTACTGCTATTAATGGTCCTGAAACTAGGAAATAACCTATGGAAATAGGTCATCCGAGACCTTTCCTTTGGACGTGTCTGAACCGATCCTGTGGAAATAGGTCACCATCCAACGTGTGGACGGGCAAATGTGTGTGTGCAGGGATCTGTCTTTTTATGTTTTGCTGATGACTTTTAGTGCCCTTTATTCAAAAATGTCTTACAACCTTCCTTCAGAAACAGATACCCATATTTGATCACAAGTCTATCAAACTGCAAGTGTAAAACAGATACGTTTGTGTGTATTCCACAGGAAGTCCAAGGTGAGGACAAAATGAGAGCCAGAAGTCACGCAACTGTGTCTCAGTCAGTCACATGGCACCATCCATCTGGCAGGAGCTCTCCTCCTAGCGTCTCTGTACAGAGCCTAGGAAGACAGGCTGGCATCCTGTAATTCTGCTTGAGAACAACATTCCTCCAAAGTCTCTTTAGGGGCAGTCTGTTCTAAAAAATAACAAGAAACGGAATCTTCAATCTGTCTATGGGCTCAGCCAGAATCCTTAGCCTCACAGAAAGATAACATCACAAGAAATGTCTAAGGGACTTTCTTTGGGGTTTGTAAATGAGAAACTACACTAAGTGCCAGTATTTTCACTCTTGTAAATCAAAGCTGCTAGACGCAAGCTAAAACACACAACAAGGATAAACATCTTGATCTGTCTTTTAATAGCTCAACAGTGGAAATTAGGAGGCGAACCCAAAGATTTCCATCCAAAGTTGCTTAAGAAATAAGAATCCAAATAACCCAAGATGAGCTCTCAAAAACTCTGCCCTCCTCCCGCTCCAAAGCTATCGTTTTTTAAAAATTTTCTTTTAAATTGTCCTTGTTTTTAGGAAGGCTAGTCATAGAGAAGTCTTGGTAAGTTGCTGTGGCCTCACTTTGTACTCAGTAAACCGTATAGCTATGTTATATTTATGTCTGCGAATGTCCTTTCTGAATACATCTTGGATTTTTGTTAAATTGCGCAGATAATTAAACCCTTTTCATATTTACAGTCTGTTTCATTGGTACCATGAATTCTGTTTTCAGTTACTGTCTGCAAATTCCCTCTCTGAACAATTTCATACTAAGCAATAACACTTCATTTTACATAAGTTTTATCTGATGTCCCCATACAGAGCTGCCAGCTGTACAGCAAATGTGCGGTTCTCAAACTGAGGCCTACCAGGCCACAGGCTCCATCCTGAGATCTATAAGGCACCTTGCTGTCATTGGCAAGCTTTCCCTGCTATCACTGTGACCATCGCTCCACACTGCACACAACTTAAAATCATCTGATTATTAGAATTTGTGGCCCACACTCCATTTTATCCTTTATTTAATCTATCCCCAGATCACACATTGGTTTAAATGTTTTGGCTGGTTTACAAATCATGCAGCCATCTGCACAGTAGGTGTGACACCATTTTTTAGACAAAAGTTATGTTATAAACAAAGATAAAGTCATTTGAAATGCTTTGGTGTTTGTTATTCTGCCTGGTTCACTTGGACCAACTCTAAGAAATAAATAGAATTATCTGTGTAAATCGATGAACATCTATGAAAAACAACACCCAGCAGAACGCCCAGCTTGCTCCATTACCTACGTTAATATCATGACAGCTGAGGAGAGATGACCTGGCCCACTTCTCATCTCTCCTGTACAGATGGCTATTAAAGAGAAAGTATCCCTTTTGTATGGTCCATGTAGAAACCCTTTATGGGCTTTTCAAATAAGCCAGCATTGCCCACATGAGGGTAGCTTTCTGTTACCATTAAACTGCCCAGATTTCATCTTTTTTAATCCAGCTCTTGATGAAATAAGCCAGTATTTCATCATATTTAACACCAAATGCTTGTTTCTTAATTCCCTGAATTTTGTAAGCAATCAAATAAAGATACCTAAAAACAGATTCAAGGGTCTTCTCATTTAGAATGAATACAAATCAAGGCTCCAAAAAAATCTCAATGATTTTGAGTTTCATAGGATAATGAGATTACATATACATATCTATATATACCGACCCATATAACCATTCTTGTGGATACATTTCTATTTATTCTTTTGAAAACAGCCAATGAAAGCAGAGAACTTAAAGGGCAACATGGTCTTTTATCTGCCTATGCAGAGATCCATATCTTTGGATACTTCCCTGTAAGACATATAAAATCCAAAACCACAACAGACCTCAAAATATTGGTTTTAGTCTATTCTAAAGCAAGAGCACTCAAGGTGAAATGCTTCAGAGGTGATACTGAATGTCACAAAACTATAATGAAGATTAGTCACATAGTACATCACCCAAGAAAGAAATCAAAGGAAAAGAGTACCATTTGTGACCTTGGGCATCAAACGAATTGCAGAGTATATGAATGCCACTAGCCACAAGAACAGACTGAAATCTCATTACACTGTTCAAAACTGATGAATACATTCTTTATGTCTAGACATCACATCATATATATATATGTCATATATATATACACACACACACACACGTATATGTATCTCACATATAACACACAGGGCACATATCTTCCCACATGTACTGAGGAAGAGTTGAATCTTTTCTTGGTGTTTTAAAAATTGTGATTATCTAAAAAACACCGAGTATTAGAGATGTGGATAAAAATAGTATCTTTGCATCAGTGTTTTCTTAATAGTTATTCTTTATGGTCCCAAATTCCAGTTCTGCTTTTCTAAGAATTAAACAAATTTGCTTCCCCCAAATGCTTTCAAATCACCATTGACCCATCTAGGACATGTTTATTAGTGATTATTTCTGGATTTTTCCTATCTTTTCATAAAACAGGGTATGGTGACAGAGACAATTTTGCCATTACTACACTGGTCTTTCTAATCAGATGAAAATTTAAACTTATGAAGTAACCATTTCTAAGGAGATTTTAAAAAATAATTCTTAGGGAAATGGTTTGTATCTATTCCCTTTATATTATCCATCCATGAACTTTGGAAGGGAGGGTTAGAAATGGCCAGAGTTATATCCAGACTCCTTGTCCTCCAAAGTCCATGACAATAGTAATCAATTTCAAGGATAATGGTATTTCTCCCCTTTGATCATTTCTTTGTCAAGCTGACTGGCCTTCGATGGTGAGTATACTGCTGGTTGTCTACCACCAGCCGCTCGCAATTTGCTCACTATGTTTCATGAGACAGTTGTTTGTGGCTGTTTGGAACACATTTGTCTCTTCAGGGACTTATGCGCTAGTTGCAATGCCAACCGCCATAGTGATCGAAATTTCTTTCTAACTAAAATAGATAATTAGAGGCTGGTAATTATTGGTCAAGAATTATCAGAGTGAAAAAATTAAGCTCCTCATAAATAGTTCTTGGCAATGTCATCTCTTTATATTATCTCATGCCTAACAGCCCTTTATTCAGAGCACTTACAAATTTACTCTATGCTGTAGAGCCGCGTAATTTTATATGAGGCAAACCCCTTTGGTGGGTTAAACACATTGAAATTCTCTGGTTTCATCTCTTTTTGTGATAATCCATATCAAATCATCATCATCACAACAACAACAACAACGGCAAAGACAGAAGACTCAAAGAGGAAAATAACAATAAATATTTATCATGCTGATGGAAAAGAGAGGGGTGAGTAGTAAATTGAAGGAAATAATAAACAATGGCTTCTTTTTGTTTTCTCAGGTCAAAAGCCAAGTAAACTATGTGAAATGAACAAAGGAAGACAAGAAACATTTTCTCATCTACACAGACATTAAAAGAGGAAAATCTTTTCCCCAGGAAAGCTGTTAAAATGTTTTGTAGCTCTTTGTGTGTGTGTGTGTGTGTGTGTGTGTGTGTGTGTATGTGTGTGTGTTTGTGTGTGTGTGTGTGTGTGTGTGTGTGTGTATGTGCACGTGCACGTAAAAAAGAAAGAAACCCCTGAATAGTCACTGGTCTGATTTCTTACTGAACCTGTGTCCAAATGTGGTGGAGAGTGAGGTTTTCTTTTTTTTTCTTAATAGACATAAGCCAAATCCCTAGTGCATTTTTATGGAGTAATTATTCCTGCAACTCAGACCACGTTTCCACACCTAGCTGCAAAACGGCACTTAAGAAGAACACCCCTGATATATACCTGGTAGAAACACTGATAGTTTCCCTTTCATGAATGTCCCTGGCCAATAGCCTGAGATCAGCAAGCACATCCAGAAAGAAATGTGGCAGTGGCTTGACACTGAGACTGCATTAAAACTTATGTGCCAACATAGAGGTAGATGCAAATGATTTGGCTAAAGAAGAAATCTAGAGTTGCACCTCACTGAGTCATCTGCAGATCTTGTTTCCCATCAGGTGACATAATCCTTCCTCTAGACTGAACGAAATATAAAACAAAATCAGCAAACACACTATATACCCTCTTAACAAAAAGAGTAAGAGGCTTTTCAGATAGTCTCTAATCCCTCTACCCCTGCTAAATGTCTAGTTGAGATTATTTTTTTGATTAGGCAAAAACACACACAGACGCACAACCCCAAAATACCCAGTCTCAATGGAGGTATTTTAGCCAACAAAATAATGCTGTCTGCCTCATCTGAAAGACTAAATATCACACTGGGATTTCTTAAATGGGTATCTTAGCCTTTGTGATGCCCTTCCCTTCTGTATTCTCTCTCTCTAGATATTAACAACACGAATAGAGTATAGGACTTGGATGTGTGGTCAACAGATAAAACAATTAAATGGATACTATCCATTTGTTGAGGCCTCGAGTGCAAGAGAATTACATATTTTATTATTAAGAATAGCATGAATATTAACTAACTAGGCCCTCTGTGAAAAGGAATGAAATGTGCTTCTCTGAAGGAAGGTGAATTGTTAAATGCTCAGATCCCAAGAGGAGGTGAGTGTCATATTAATCCACCATAATGTACAGGGGAAAAGGTCTTGGGAAACACTAGCAAAGTAAGGAATATAAGATAAATAAAAACAGGAAATATATAAAGCAGTTTAAAAAGAAGGATGAGAACAAACGGGCAAAATGATACTACAATTGGACAATCAAAAAGTCCTATTACATGTAACATTCCATTCAAACTCTATGTGTCCAAAAGAACATTCATCTGTGATGAAAATACATTCAACACATTCACCTGGGTACTGGGATAAATAATAAATCCCGAAACAAAAATAAGTTTACAATGAATAGAACTGACCAGAAACATGACCACAACATTTCACTAAGTTTCCCAGAAGCTGCAAACTTACAAGAATGGCCTTCACTCAAGCCTACCTAAAACTGTAGCATGAAGCAGAATCATGAATGACTGCCACCAATACACACCGCTCAAGAATCAAAGATAGAACGTATGAACATTTATAATTTGGCCATAATTAATTTTTTTCTAACACTGCTCCTCCCCCCAAAAGAGCAGTTTTGGAAGTTTATACAGGGCATTTTTCATAAACCCAAACAGAAAGGAATTACAAGGAAATATATTACTGTATTTTAATATCTCTTATATATTGCCATTATCCTCTGAACATTCAGAAAAGTTGTCAATGTTACTGTCACATCGAAGAATATACTATTTAATGTGTAAGAAATCAATAATATTCATACTTACATCTGGAAAACATAGAGGTGAAGTCCTCAATATTTAGCTATTATGTATATGTTCCATTCTGTATAATTAAGTACCTAGTCTTTTATAAGCAATAATCCCCCTAAAGACCCATCATTTGAAAACTACAAAGCAAATACTACTGAAAAACTATTAATCAATTTTCTAACAAGCTTTTTAATTTATTTTCATTAATTTATAGAAGAATATAAAGTTTTGTTATAATTGTTGTGATCAGTCATGACAGCTGAAGCAACGCTTTTATTAAACATTTTTAGAATACTTTTGATTAGTGTATAATAAAAATTGCTTCCCCCTGAAAAAAAGTTTAGAGTCTAAAATGTGGACTTTTCTTTCCTTAGAGTTTCATAATAGGAGAGCATGAGGTTAATTGTACTTTGAAAACATTACATCACAATTATTCATAGTATTATAAAATACCATGAAGTGAGTATGAAATAAAAAACTCATAGTATAAAAACACAAATGAGTCACAAAAATTGTACAAAGTAATAGCAATTGTCATTTTACCAGTAGAAAAATGATCTGCTTGATAAAGTTTAATTGGCTGGTAAAACTCTTAGTGTTATTACTAAGTGCTTATCAAATTAAAAAACATAGGCATTAACCCCTGAGGAATTAAGAGATAATGGGACAATATGAATTAGTTAAAAAAAATTATCCTTTTAGTTTTAGCCCACATGATAAATGCAAAATCCTAAAAACATTGGCCTGGAGTGACTTCAGAGATCTTTCAGAGATCGTTTATAAAAACGATGGAAAATTTGGTAGGGAATAAAAAGTGATTACTGAATTCTTTACATGATCTTTATGATCATTATTATTTCCAGGCTGTTGAAACTATACATATAAAACTATTTTATGGCAATTTAAATTATTTATGTTTCCCTATCACAAAAACTCACCACTTTAGATTTTGATACAAAGATACTTAAGCAACACACAGTAGTGCTATTACCATAATAACTTCTGAAATTAAAACCTGTCTAAAACTCTATGGAAAGCTAACATCCAGTTCATTAACCATTCCTGTTAGTTTTCAATAATGCAAAAATGATTAGAAGTTTAATTTGTTAATCACCTGTGTTTTGACTGGTAGTAGATATATAATTCTCTGCAGAAGTCTAAACTAGCCCTTGCAGAAAATAAAATGTGCTAATGCCTTATCAGGTCTAATAATAGAAACTTAAAAAAATCAATCACACCTAGGTAAACCATTGATGGCTGAACAATTAATTCATCTTTAACTCTGTTTAATTATATAGGCACTGATGTACACAAGTAGAAGAAGAATCTATCTGTAATAAGGTTTAGAGCGTCACTCACCAATCATGTGATTTGCAACATGAACCTGAATATCCCATTCATTGTAGAAAACCATCTGACACTTGATGCACTGATAGGTCTTCTTCTGAGAAAACAAGTAGAAACAGAATTACTTAGACATATGTACTTTAAATTGTTTCTTTGTTTTCAGAAAATATAAACAAAAAACAGAACAACCAAATATAGCATTTTTCTATGATGCTCATCTTACCTCCAAAGCTAACTTAGGCAGAGTTCCAAAGTTCCTTACTAAGACCTTGTGGCTTGATCCCAACCTTATATTTTCAGTAGCAAACATTTAGAAGAAACAGAGGCACATAATTATTTCATAATATATGTTCAAAGATTCCTACACTCCAAAACAGAAGTTAGTATTAAAAAGCACAATACGCAGCTGAGTCTCGGAAACCAATTTTTTAAAGATCAGGCACAATTTCATTCTGACCGAAATAACTGTCGTGTTGCTTCTAGAAAGCCATAATTAAAATGGCAAATGAGTTAAGATTCATGGAATATAGCTAAAATATTTAGAGATTGTCATTTATAGTTAGTCTGAAATGTAGATGACATTTTAGAGGTTGCTAAATACTAGCATTTAAATCTGTACTTTCTCCTATAAAGAAGTCAGATCATAATGAACATCTTAGCACTATTTTATCACTTTACACAGCAGTTCTGTGAAGTAGATAGAACAGGATTTTTATTATAATTCTTAAAGCATAAATTAGGAAATTGAGGCCCAGAGAAGTTGAAAGATTTGCCTGGTGTCACAGTGTTACATAGCTGGGAAGAAAAATAATATGCTCTCTTGATTTTAAATGCTAGGCTCTCTGATATAAACAGTCTTTATAATTTCACATCTTTACTATTGAGTACCAGTACATATTAGATGAACTCAATAAATAAAATACTGGTTGTGTTTTCCAGAACATACACTTACATGGACTCCTTTATGATGAAACTTAATACTTAAAATTAAAAACCACCTTGGAAAACAAAATAAAACATAATGAAAATAATCCATTTTGAAAATCTTCCAAACATGAGAAAGGTACATTAGTAAAATCACATACATGACATTTTGTTATAAGCATTATTATGAATTATCATTTCATCTGCAGTCACATAAAATTGTTTTACTAATGGTATTAATAGAACATGCCAGGCTGTAAATTACAATTAATTTTAAAGAACTCAAGTTCTTTAGAACTTAACACAAAGTTAAGCATTAAAATTTGGTGTAACTTTATTTAAGACTTGAAATTACAAATGCCATTAATCTAAAATTGTCCTAATTATTGTAATTTAACATAATACTTTCTTCGGCAACAGTGGATAGCATTCCTCGCAAACCATAGATGTATAGGCATATTTCCAATGGAAGCTGTCTAAATAATCTGACGGTCTTTGTACATTAGGCACATTGTGAATTCAATGTGCTGAATCTAAATCTAACATGGACTTCAAACATCCTGACAATCACTGAGGAAGATTTACTACACTGAGCTGTTTACAAGATGCTTTTCATGGTGACATATAGAGCAACATGTGTTGTGTAAATAACATCTATCCCTTTTTTTAACAATATTTCCCTTTAGAACTAGTTAGAAAATATTTCTTACTCCCTGATGACCTACATTATATATTGTTTATTAGCATACTTGTAGCATTATTTCTGATATGTGACCTTGCTGAAAAACAAAGAAACATAAACTTAATGGCTAGTCTTTTCTCTTGTTAGCACAGTAAAACATACAGTATGTCGAAAACTGTCTCCAAAAATGATGACTGATGAATATGTTGTCGGAATATACTAGGGCTTTTTTTTTCCTGGTCTAATAATAAAGAATAAAATCACTTGAAAAGACAAAATAATAAAATACCAGCACTTACTACTGTCTTCAAAATGAACTGACACATTTGAAAATCTATGTATATAAGTTTTCTTTTATCATTGAATGAAGATGCTTTTGTCACTACTGATAATTCAGACACGAATTCTCTCTACTCTTAAAACAGTAACTAAAATGCTGTGCTCCGTTTTTATTAACAAAGCTATATTCTTATCTACAAGCTCCCAAATTTACAGCTAGATGAGATAGGAATTTAATGTGATCAAAACAATGAACCATGATTCAAAAATACTGCAGTTTGAACTCTACTTCACCATACTTTTCACATTTCACATTTCTCAAATACAAAGCAATACCACATAAATTAGGATGTACTCAAGGTTTTCTTTTAAAAGCCATGATAGAAAATTCATCTTTACCTCTATTTTTTAAAAGTTAATTTTAAATGACCTTTAAAGTTTCAATCATTAAAATGACAAATTCTTAGCAAAATATTTGAAAGACCTCCGCATACTTGTCCACCATCTTTTAAAAAAGGGACTATAACCTTTGAACAGTTGCCAGTTTTGGAGAACTCATTCCCTTGGAGGTAATTCATTCTAGCTCTGTACAGAAGAGATTATGAAGGAATTCTTCCTAATTCTAGACCCAAATCTGCTTTTCTGCTACTTTCACCCACTGGCTCTAACTCTAAACTCTGGTGCTATAAAGAGCAGGTTGAATTCCTTGTCTAATATGACAATTACATTAGCCCTTTTCCCAGGGAAAACAGGAGCACAGTATAAGAAATACTTGGAACTACTTTCCATCCTGGTTACCTTCCTCTGGTCAATGTTATAATGAAGCTCAACACTCCAGGTGTGACCTGACCCTTGCAGACCATATGAGGAGGACTGTCACCTTCCTTAGGACAATTACTTACATTTATATAAAAGACAACAAAAAAGAGTCAAGTGAGATAATTTCTTTTAAAAGCAGATAAAAGTAGAAACAGAACTTCCATTGTTTGGGCCCCAGATTGGCCTTTATCAACGCTTAAGTTGTCAATTTACTTGATATGTTAATTTAGTACATTTTTAAAAGAGACTTTTTTTTCATTAGCCTTTTTAAATGTGCTACTTGGGAGTGGGATTGTCATTTCCTGATTGTTCTCTTTTGTTTTCTGATACTGATAGATGTAATTATCAAGGATACAACTTTTTCCCAGCACCTCATTATTTTTGATTGATTTTGAGAACAATTTAAATGTGCCTTTTTGACATTCTTGTTTTCAGTTACATTCTGGTTAAGGTACTCAGAGACTTTCAGAAAAGAGCATCTCATAAATTAAAAAAAAAAAAGATTAGAGATGCTTAATAATGTATAGTTAAAAAAAATTATTCTCCTTAACCTGATTCCTCTTCATTCGATCTATACCCCATTAGTATTTATACTTCACATTTAGTCTCACAAAAAAATAATTTAAAATAACAACTTTTAAAAATTAAACTTTGAAGTTGTAAACTGCTTTGACTTCTTTTAACAAAACACCAAAAACCTAAAAAATCATTAATTCCATAGTAATCCTCAAAAACAGAAAAAAAAAAAACTCAGTTGCTACAATTGAAGGTGACTATTATATAAACGTCTTTTTCTTAAAATAGGCAATTAAAGGGTCAGAGGCATCTTGCTTTTTTAAAAGGACGTGTAGGTTGTGTCTATTTGATGAGGGAAGATCTTTTTATAGAAGAATGACAGTAGAAAGAATGATAAAATTAGAAATTCACTATTTCACCATTCTGCAGTGCCAAATAAAATGGTTCAGGATAATCATTAATGGATGCTGAAACTAATAGAGGAAAGGTTATTCTGAGATACTAAAATGTCATCCTTTGATCACTGCAAAGAGAAAAAGAAATTTTTACAATGAATTTAGCTGGTGGTAATCACTCTAAGCAGACTATTTAGCTTAATGTTACTAATACTGGATCAATCTAACATTGTGACTCTCGATATGATATAATATGATGTATACAACATCACCAATAGAGTATCTTGCCTCAAATGTAACCTGAATCTGATTAAGCCTTTAGACCTAACTATTCAATTTTCAGTAAATACAGGTGTGGAGAAATAAATATTCATATGAGGGAAGCTGGGCTCGGTGGCTCAGCCTGTAATCCCGTGCCTTGGGAGGCTGAGGTGAGTGGATTGCCTGAGCCTGAGGGTTCAAGACCCGCCTGGGCAACTTGGAGAGACCTCATCTCTACAATAAATCAAAAATTGGCTGGGTGTGGTAGCGCGCGCCTGTGGTTCCAGCTACTTGGAAGGCTGAGGCGGAAGGATCGCCGGAGCCCAGAAGGTCGAGGCTGAGGTGGCAGGGAGTGGCCACTGCACTCCAGTCTGGGTGACAGAGTGGGACTCCAACTCAAAAAAAAAAAAGAAGAGGGGAAAAAAACCAAACACAAACCAAAACATTCTTCAAGAAAAATGACCTATTGTCTTCAAAAAGTCTTGGTCACAGGAAAAGAAGTGAAGAGATTGTTCTCAGATAAAGTAACTGAAAAGGACTTAACCAAATATAACATGTGGGTCCTGATTTGGGGAAAAAACAACTATAAAAAGGTTTGTGCCGGTTCGGTGGCTCAGCCTATAATCCCGCGCCTTTGGGAGGCTGAGGTGAGTGGATTGCCTGAGCCCACAGGTTCGAGACCCGCCTGGGCAACTTGGCGAGACCTCATCTCTACAATAAATCAAAAAATCAGCCGGGCGTGGTAGCGCGCGCGCCTGTAGTTCCAGCTTCTCGGAAGGTTGAGCTGGAAGGATCACCGGAGCCCAGTAGGTCGAGGCTGCAGTGGCCAGGAGCGGCCACTGCACTCTAGTCTGGGCCAGAGTGAGACTCCAACTCAAAAAAAAAAAGGTTTGCGAGGCAATTGGGGAAAACAGAATACCAGCTGATTATTAGATTCTATTGGGGAATTACAGTTAACTTTCTTAGATGTGATAATGGTATTATGGTTATGTGAGTAAATGTCCTTTTTGGTAAAAGGTGCATACTGAAATATTTAGGTATGAAAGAGTATGATGTCTGAAATTTACTTTCAAAAGCTCCAGAAAAAAAAAATACATATAGTCATATGTAAATAAATGGCTACATGTTAACAATGAATAAACCTAGGTGCATGTGTGAACATTTTCATGATAAAACATGAGAGTAAACAAATAGGATAATTTATAACACATCATTTTTAATGCTAAACCCAACCAGATTAACCCACCACTGCTTTCATTTTATACTTCCATACTTGCTATGCACCAGAAATAATTTGTGCTTAGCTGTAATAAAAGCTTTGCAAATATTTTTGGTATTTTTTTGTGAATTTTGTTTTACACAAATGTAATGTATAAACACTAAGAAGTCAGAAACCATAGCTCACATTCATTTATATACTAAAGTAAGAATCATTACTCAAATTGTATTATACTTTCCAGCCTATAAAAAAAAAAATTCCTTATACAACAATCCTGTGAGAGTAGATAAAGAAGGGATTACTATCCTCATTTACAGATTAATTAAGTGAGTTGGCCAAAATCATACAGGTTGTGGATACCATAACCAAGGCCAAAATTCAACTATGCCTTCAACCCACTAAGTTTTAACACAGTTTATGCTATGATCATTTGCAAGTAAATTTACAATTGCATTTTTTTTTTTGAGTCTCACTATGTTGCCCAGGCTGGAGTGCAGTGACACGCTCGCAGTCACCACAGCCTTGAGCTGCTGGGCTTAGGTGATCCTTCCACCTCAGCCTTCCAAGTAGCTGGAGGAACTACAGGCATGTGTCACCACGCCCGGCTAATTTTTTGATTTATTGTACAGATGAGGTCTTGCGAAGTTGCCCAGGCTGGTCTTGAACCCATGGACTCAGGCAATCCTCTCACCTGAGCCTCCCAAAGTGCTGGGGTTATAGGTGTGAGCCACTGCACCAGGTCTAGGGACATCTTGAAAGCAGATTTTTCTTAAAACTGTGTAGTGCTTTGGTCTTTGACAATGCCAGGGATGGTAAGAAAAATAGCTGAGGATAGCAAAGGAATTATCTCTAGCCCAGTCTTAGACTTAGGCTCCCAGTCCTAGACCCTTGACTAAGATCCACAGGGTAGAACTGGCTCCCCAAAGTCCCTTAGTCTATTTCAAGATTCCCCTTTTGTCCTCAATGTTCTGCAGTTTTACTGCCATGTTTTTAACTGCATGTTTATATGTATTTGTCTTGCTCGATACTAAAAGAACAATTTCACTCTGAGATCTCATGTATGTTTTCAATCCCAAAACTTTGCAACAATCAAAACTACTCAGTCATTACATTTCTCTCACACACATTCCCCATTCCCTTCTGTCTGAACTCCTAACAGACGTAGATTGGAGCCTCTCACTCTATCCTCCAAGTATCTTAACTGCTCTTTCATGCATACGTTAAACATCAGTTTGTCTCCTTATATTCTGAACTAGGTGCTCTTAACAAGCCACTGATTCTCTCTTCACTGCTGCCCAGTCTAGAGTTTATCCTATCTATCAAAGCTTTTATTTCAGTGACAGTTTTTCATTTCTAACATTTGTAGTTTTAAACATTCAGGTGCTCTTGTTTTATTTCTGCTTGGATTTTCTTCATAATTTGTCACTCTTTTTCATGGAAATCCTTCCTGCCTTTACCTTTCTGAGCTTCTAAACATACTTCTTTTGAAGTCTTTGTCAGACTGTTTATAATTAATTTCTTTTTTCTGCTTTACTAGCAATAAATTCATTCACATGCTTTGGAAACCTGGTTTGAAGCCCACATGTAGTGAGAGATTTCTTTTCTATGTGCTCATTCCACTCCTGCTAATAGGCCATCCCAGGCTACTGGACCAGAGTTAGATCTCAAAGGAGCATTTCCTGTCTATCTGTTGTGCTGCAGGGACAGAGGAGACATTGCAAGCTAAATCACCGAGGTAGCATGTGACTAATTCAGTTTTAAGTAGCAAAACTGTTTCTCTTCCTACTCTTTCAAATCTCTGGGTAAAAAACCTACTTCCGGATGGTGGTCAGCAACAGAATTATTTTTTCCCAGTCTCTTGTCACAAACAAGGAAGTTTCTCCCAGACCCTTCTGTAAATAGTAGATGTCACTTTGTCCCATAAGGATTAAATCCCAATGGGAAACTCTTTTTCTATCGCTAGAAAAGAGTCCAGCAGACACTGGCTTCAGGCTCAATAACCACTTTTAAAAAAAATTTATTTCTGGATCTCAAAGATGAAGTAAACTTATCTAAGTCTAGATAGTGTTCTAGTTTTATATTTCACCTGTTGTTGGTATATGTTTGGTATATCAACACATGAAGCTGCAGAACTTTTTTTTTTTTTTTGAGTTGGAAACTCACTCTGTCGCCCAGGCTGGAGTGCAGTGGGACACTCAAGGCCACCCCAGTATCGACCTGCTGGGCCCCAGCGATCTTTCCACCTCAGCCTTCCAAGTAGCCAGAACTACAGGTGCATCCTGCCACGCCCAGCTAAGTTTTGATTTTTATTATAGAGACGAGGTCTCACCAAGTTGCCCAGGTTGGTCTTGAACCTGCAGGTGCAGGCAATCCACTAGTCTCAGCCTCCCAAAGTGCTGGGATTAAAGGCTGAGTCACCAACCCCAGCCCGCTACAGAACTATTTTTACAGAATGACCCATAGCCCTCAGTCCATTCTGTTTCAAGGCTTTCAAGGAAGGCCCCAACTCAGGTTTGGTTAGGATCCTGAAATTAGGAAGGATGCTACAAAATATTCATTCCAAATATATCTAGCAGTCTAGAAGGAAAGAAACTTTAGCATTTTCCTTCCCTCCTTCCCTCCCTCCCTCTCTTCTTTCCTCCCTCCCTTCCTTCCTTTGAGTTAAGGCACACTCACAGTCACTGCAGCCTCGCCCTGCTAGGCTCCGGCAATCCTTCTGCCTCAAACTTCCAAGTAGCTGGAACTACAGGCATGGGCTACCACACCCAGCTAATTTTTTGATTTATTGTAGAGAACAAGTCTTGCCAAGTTACCCAGGCTGGTCTTGAAAACCTGGGCTCAGGTAATCCTCTTGTCTTGGCCTCCCAAAGTGCTGGTATTATAGGCTTGAGCCATCACCCAGCTTAGGATTTTCTTTCTGCAATTAGTTACTCTATTGTGGCTTCATCATTTAACTGTGTGACAAATCATTTAATGACCCTAGCTCTTAGTTTCCTTCTCTGTAAATTAAAAATAGTAAACTGTACATCTCAGAGCTGATGTGAGAAACAAGTGAGAATTAGATAAAATTATTGGTACCATCCCTATCATGCAGCATGCCCCCATTAAACAATAACTACCTTTATTATTAACAAGGACTAAACAAAGGTTTATTAAATAAAACTTTTAAAATTACAGGTGGTCCTCTGTGTCTATGGGTTCTGTATCCACAACTAATCTCAGTTTGAAAATATTTGATGATGGCCATTCTGACTGGAGTTAGGTGGTATCTCAGTGTAGTTTTAATTTGCATCTCCTTGATGACTAGTGAGGCTGAACATTTGTTCATGTGTCTATTGGTTGCTTGTATGTCTTCTTTTGAGAAGTGTCTAGTCACATCTTTAGCCATAAAGAAGAAAAAAATCATGAACTTCGCAGCAACACGGATGGAATTAGAACTTATAATACTGAGTGATCTCTCACAGAAACAAAGGTCTGAGTATCATATGTTCTCACTCATAAGTGGACCTTGAACAACTACTGTATTACTGTAGGAAAGGGATTGAAAGTAGCGGGAAACTGTGGGGAGGGGAGTGAGAGGTGGGTAGCTGGGATTGACAGTAGTCAATATCCACCCGGGGAAGGGAGGCATACCTCATCAATAAGGGAAACTGCACAATGAACATTTGTATACCTGACCCTGAACTGTACCCCACAAATTCAAAATAAAAATTAAAAGAGAAAAAAAAAGAAAATAT
Organism: Carlito syrichta; assembly: GCF_000164805.1. Taxonomy (NCBI): domain Eukaryota; kingdom Metazoa; phylum Chordata; class Mammalia; order Primates; family Tarsiidae; genus Carlito; species Carlito syrichta. The sequence goes on from NW_007016524.1 coordinate 505,324, forward strand.
TTGAAAAAAAATAACAATACAACAATAAACATAAATAAAAAGCTATACAGAGTAATAACTACTTACTGACATAGTATTTACATTGTATTCGGTATTATAGGTAATCTAGAGATGATTTAAAGTACACAGGAGGATGTACATGGGTTATATGCAAATACGATACCATTTTATTTAAGGGACTTGAGCATCCATGAGGGGTTCTGGAACCAGTCCCCCACAGATACCAAGGGACAACTGTAATAGCACAAAGAGGTTTATAAGTTGGTGACAGGGTTGGGAGTATGAGAAGAGAGAGGAGGTAAGAGTTTGTAAAAAGGTTCAAACTAGCTAGCAGGAGAAAAGGCTGTTCTCAAGGACTATAGCAATATACATTACCATTCTAAGAATGAAAACATAAATTACAAATGAAATATATATATATTTAAGATCAGTAGTACCTTTCCCTGGCAGTATTTTGTTGGCAAGCAAATAGATACTATATGTGAGTGAAAGTAATAAACCAGCAGCTTTCCACAAATGCTCAATAATTCAGACATTTTACTAATTTAGCCTGGTCATTTTCCAAGTAATTCTAAATTCGTATGAAAATAAATCACTGAACAGAGAGGAAAAGAAATGTCTGAAGTGAAATGAAAGCTAACAATGATAAAAAGCCCCAATAATTTGCTGAAAAACACAAGCATCAATATTCTATTGTGTATTTTTATGGTTGTTCAAAGGAGGAAGCGATTGTCTTCCAGATGTGGTTAATGTTCTAAGATAAAGACTATGTAACACTTCACACAAGGTCTGGTATATGTTAACACTTCGATAACCAAAAGGTGTAAAACATGATTCCCAAACTCAAGGCATTACAATATAGATGGGAAAACAAAACTCATAAACATGAAACTGTTATTTTGCCTAACTGACATGGCAGAGCAGTTCAGGACCAAGTGCCTACCTTAGTGTCTGGAGAAGAAAAGAGACAAAACATCAGATAGTGACAGATTAATATGGTCTGCAAGAGTCAGTAAAAACTCATTGGAAGAGATAAAACTTGATCTAAGGTCCAAAATGAGAACAATTTTCTTGAGTTTAAAACTTTTACGAAGTGCCTACTACATACCAGGGAAGTTGCTTCTAGTCTGATGGGGTATTTGCTGAAATAAGAAAGGCAATTCAGAACAGAAACAGCATTTTAAAAGATTTCTTCTGGCCAACTGACTGGATAGGAAGAAAAGGAGAAAGACAAAAATCTAGTTAAGGTTGAACCTAGACAAAGATATTTGTTTTAAGTGACCGAGTTATAATTTTTATGATGTTATGGAAAAAAAAATTTTTTTGAGCACATTTATTTTTATACATAAAATCCAAAACTCAATGAAGATGTGTACTGAAGCTACTACTAACTTTGAAATCAAAGAGCAAAAAAGTAAAGCCATTTTTCATCTTTACTTGGATTTTCTTTAAATATTAAATAAAATAGCATTAACGTATTTTATTTTCAAAGGTATCACCAATAGTCAAAATCCAGGAAATAATTGTGTGAAGTTTTCAGAAAAATCTGACAAGTATTCATTAAAAACCAAAACCCAGAGGGATAAAAATCACCCACCAGGTACAGGTGGGGGCAGTGGGTACACTTAAAGCCCAGACTTCTTCACCACTACACAATACAACCATGCAACCAAAAACTATTTGTACCCCCTAAAGCTAATGAAGTAAAAAAAAATTTTTAACCCAGCATTAAAAAGAGTCATTTCCATGAATCTTACCAAACAAATCTCATAGAAGAAATGTATTACCTTGAAGTTCATAAAAGAATAATTTTACATTTTTAAGTATAAAATCAATGAATAAGGGCAGAAAAATAATCACTTGTTTTTAAGTTTAAAAATAATTCCTTAAAAATGTGTCTTTCTGTGTGCTTGAACTTGATGTCTCACATTAAAAATTGAATTTCAGCCCTGTTTCCTGTAGAAAGAGATAATTAGGCTTACTTCTTCATCTCTACCCCCTTGTTTCTCCTGATTCACATTTACAGTCTCTTCCAAGGAACTGAACTTAACTCCCTAATTACCCAGGCCACTAAGATCCTCTAGGTAAGAAATCTTCATCTAGATGATCTCATTTAATGTTATGGGATTATTTGCTGCTTATTCTTATGTCAAGGCAAACCCACTTTCTAGAGCACTGTCCATAAAGTAGGCAGTCAGTAAATTTAGTTTACTGACTATCCAAGAGATAACCTAATAAGTCATCTTACATCCACCATCACCTTCTTCATAAGGTATTACCCAGGAATGGCCTATTTCTGCCTGTAAAGATCCCCACCCACCTTGCACGGCACCAGAAATTAGTCAACTAGAGGAGGACTAACACAAACTAAACTGAAGCTCTAGTGAAGGTTAAAAAAAAATCACCATAGCATGTCCTAATTGTTTCTGAGTTAGGACAGCGAATTTGCCTCTAGTTACTCATAGGCTCTAATATTTTGTTAGTTTTTAACTTGAAGAGATTTTGATACATAGTAAATTCCAATTAACTTCCTGAATTGACTGCTTTGTAAATGTTCATATCATTCAAGATAGATAAGAAACTGGAGGTGGGAGAAAATGGTTTTAAAAATGATCTTTTCTAAACATAAATCTAAGGAAAAGTAAAAATTTTTGGCTTATGTCAAATTAGGATCTATTTTCCTCATCATCTATTCTGATCATATACTGATTTTTTCGTCTTAAAAATCACTGAAACTTCCTTTGTCTCACTGTTGCCAAAATGCGGAGCTGTGCCTGGTAGATAACAAGCATATACATTTGGAGAGGTGATGGAGCTGGGACATTAAGCAGTAGATTGAATGACCATCAAATTGTATCACATGCCCAGAGAGTTCCAATCCCAAAGGTCAGTAGTACGACTTACAATATTGCCAGGAGAAAGAGGGGTAGAAAAAATTTTTTACAATCCATTAAGAAATACTTTTCTAAGTATATAGTTTCTGCCCTAAAAACAAGTCAGATAAGTTTATTAACTCTTTATAATTAACTCTTTATAACTTGGTACAATTTAATAAAGAACCGTTCCAAATTTCAAAAGAATTACACAGCAAAGAGTTTCATCTCACATTAAATCATAAACTTCTAAAAGAATTCTCTTATAATTTGCTACATGTTGCATGTGAATTATTTCAGTAAATCTGATCTCTCTCCTAAAGGGCTATAGTTTTATGAGACTGGGTGGGAAGCTCTGTCTTATCTATTCGTATCCATTGGAAGCCATGATAGTTTACATGCAACAAATTAATATGTGAATGATTCATACTAGGTCATGGAAGGTCAAAATCTTTTTCTTTTTTGTTCCTATGTATTTTTTTCTTTTAAATTTTTTTTATTTTAAAGATGTGGGGTACAATTCAGGGTTAGGAATACAAATGTTCATTATGCAGGCACCCTTGTTGATGAGGTGTGCTTCCCTCCCCCAGCAGATTCCCACTACTGCTTCCTTTCACACTCTTTAGATGAAACCTCCTGAGGAGTCCTAGTTATTCTTCTTTGTTTCTAATTCTGATTTATCCTTCCACCTATTTTTCTTTTTCTTTTTGAGTTGGAGTCTCACTCTGTCGCCCAGACTGGAGTGCAGTGCCCGTTCCCGGCCACCACAGCCTCGACCTGCTGGGCTCCGGCAATCCTTCCGCCTCAGCCTTCCAAGCAGCCGGAATGACAGGCATGCGTTACCACACCCAGCTGATTTTTTGATTTATTGTAGAGATGAGGTCTCGCTGCCCAGGCGGGACTCGAACCCGCGGGCTCAGGCAATCCACTCACCTCAGCCTCTCAAAGGCACGGGATTACAGGCTGAGCCACCGAGCCCGGCTCACCTATTTTTCTATCAAAGAAATATTTCATTTTCTGGCAGTTTTGTGTCTTATCTACAAAATGTACTTGGGTCATTTCAGTTACCCATGTCCATGCCTAAATTACCTTTGTCCTTTATCACTTTTATCTCCACTGAGATATTTTATTGTACATCCTCCTTCACTGACCAGTTCTTACTTTGTTTCTCTCTTCCACCCTATTTTCAATCTGGGTTTGTCTTCTCTCATTCATCCCTTCCACCTGAATTGCTTTCCTACTGAGGCATGTCAGACCACCCTTCTCTTCTTCTACAAATTACTTCTAAAACCCACCTGCTTCAACAAACTTGTTAGCAATTACACCCACACAACACTGTGAGTGTTGACTTTATTATTTTTGCTATTTGCATTCTGAGACAGCAATGTTTTTTTTAGGATGAGATGTGTTTCCTTCACTTTACCTACTCTCGAACTTGCTGGGTTGTTACAATGTACATATATGTATGTAAATGTGAGTGTGTGTGTGTGTGTGTGTGTGTGTGTGTGTGTGTGTGTGTGTGTGTGTGTGGTGGTGTTCTTTTAATCCCTTTATTTTCATAAAATTGTCTGGATTTTTCAAAATCTTCCTCATTTGTTATTCCAAAATATCTTTTCAAAAAATAGAAAAAAATGCCCCCATATTCTTGGTATTTTTCCAAGTTAATAAGAGAAGCATATACAAAGTATCGTGGAGTTTTAGAATCAAAAGGAACAAGTAAGTTCATCTATTTCAAATTTCCTTGTAGACAATGAAACTGAGATCCAGAGAGATGAAATGACCTTGCCTATGACTCACAGTGGTCAATGCAGCATCCTTGGACTCCATGCTGCTGTAAACATGTCCAAGTATACATGGTATAGTGATGCATTCACAAAAAGGTATTGTTACTGCCACATTGGCACTCCATGATGCTTATAACTTATGGGGGCTGCTCGGGGCACTGGATTCTGGGACCACCTCTATAACACCACCTCTCCGTTGCCAGTTTTTGTTACTAACTTCTGTCTTCTTTGAGGATTTTCATTTCTCAGTGTATACTTTTAGCACATAATTTACTATATTATATTCAAAGTATCTATTCACATTGCATTCTAAGGTTTCTTGTCACTTAAGGGACAATTGTCTTAAATCCTTTCTTCAGCTTCTGTACCCAGTGCACTGCTTGACAGAGAACATTTGTGAAGGCTGCATAAACTATACAGAAGTGAATTGATGTGGGCTTTTTTATAAGAACACCTGAGTGTAAGTGCTGTCAGAGAAACGTATTGTAAGAAACCAGGATTGCTGCCACTAAACACACCTAGATGCTGCATCACATACAGACACCCTTCAGATTATTCGAGAAAGATTAAACTACAGACTTGAAAAAATTCTGCATAATCATGATTGATAATATACTTTTTTAAGCCTAGAAAATGTGGATATCCAATTGTCCAAGAGTATAATCTGGAAAAATATGGGGCCCTTTCCCAATCAGGCTTCTGCTCCTTAAGTACATTCTTCCACAGTATAGAATAAGAATGGGGGATGGAAGTGCTAAGAAAAGGATGATAATATCACATCCGACATCTTGCAAGGTAAGCACTGTAATTTTTTTTCCTTTTTAAAAGATTTTCTTTAGAAGTTCGGATGATAAAACCAGTCATTCTTTAAAAAAAAAAATCATTTTGTATTTGCCAACTCCATGTCTGACAAAGGCCTAACATCAAGGATCTACAAGAAACTCAAATGTGCTGAAAAGAAAAAAAACAAACAGCCCTATTACAAAGTGGACTAAAGATGTGAATAGATACTTCTCAAAAGAAGACATAGAGCAACCAACAGATATATGAAAAAATCTTCTGCCTCACTAGTCATCAAGGAGATGGAAATTAAAACTACACTGAGAAACCACCTAACTCCAGTCAGAATGGGCATCATCAATAACTCAAAAAACAACAGATGCTGGAGAGGATGTGGCGAAAAGGGAACACTCTACACTGCTGATGGGAGTGCAAACTAGTTCAGCCTCTGTGGAAATCAGTGTGGTGATTCCTAAAAGTTCTAAACACCGACCTTCCATATGACCCCACAATATCCCTACTGGGAATATACCTGGAAGAACTCAGGTCACTCTATGAAAAAGATACTTGCACACGTATGTTTATTGCAGCATTGTTCACAATAGCAAGAACGTGGAACCAACTGTGCTGCCGATCAAAAGAGGACTGGATTAAAAAAATGTGGTACATATACACAATGGAATACTACACAGCCATAAAGAAGAACAAAATCATGAACTTCGCAGCAACCTGGATGGAATTAGAGTTTATAATAACTGAGTGATTGCTCACAGAAACAAAGAGCTGAGTATCACATATTCTCACTCATAAGTGGACCTTGAACAGCTATCATATTACTATAAGAAAAGGATTCAAAGTGGCAGGAAACTGCGGGGAGGAGGGTGAGGGGGTGGGGAGTTGGGATTGACAGTAGTTGATATATCTGCCTGGGGAAGAGGGGGCACACCTCATCGATAAGGGTGTGGATATTCGTATACCTAACCCTGAGTTGTACCCCACGATTTAAAATAAAAATTAAGAGCGGGAAAATAAATAAATAAATAAATAATTAAAAAAAACATTTTGGCATAGACATTTAAGAATATTCCTATTTCTAACCCTGCCAACTCTTCAACATCCATCCATCCATCCATCCATCCATCCATCTACTCACCTAGATGCCAAAAAATGTTTTTTTTGAACTAAATTATGATAGTAACTACGCTTCTGCCATTTTCTTTGATTGTCCTGCCAGTCGCATGATGACACTTGGATTCATTTGAATAATGCCATCTTTTGAGTAAATGTCATACTTAAAATATGTATACTTTTTTTGGCACCCCCTGTACCTAGATCTCTCTCTCTCTGTCTATTTATATATATATTTGAGGATATATTTGCTTTTCGTAGGTTTAATTCTTCAGTGAGAGAAACATGAAATATCTGTGTGCTTATGTTTGTGTGCCCAGTGCCTATGCACAATGCCTGCCATGTATTTGATACTCAATGCTTGTTGAATAAACCAGTTAACAAACTAGACCGAAATTAATATAGAGTAGTATAACATGCTTGTTTTGAAATGATTTAAATTTGGTATAATGAAATAATATAAATCTATCAATCTAGACCCAATTACAGCACTAAAAGATCTATTTTTCATAACAATTTTCAGTTTTCTAGTCCTAGTAGACATAGATACTAAACTTAGAGGGTTTCCTGCCAGTTTTTCAGCTATCTTACTTGGTCTTTTAGTCCTCCTTCCCTCCCTTGCACTCACCCTTCTTCTTTCCTTTCTTCTGCTCATCCTTGTATTTTCTCTTTTTAAATAAATCCTTGCATTTTCTCTTTTTAAACTTGCAGTCACTACTCAAAATTAAAATCTCCATGACTGGACATTTATTTATCAAGGGCTTTTATTTTAGCTTATTTTTGCTTCCTTACTGCTTAAGCCAAACCTATAAATGAAAAATTCCCAAGATAATCCTTAGATCTATCTTAAAATGAGCATGCTAACATCAGACTTTGTCAAGTTACGTTTATCAATGCCACTATAATTTCTAAATCATGATGTATGTTTTGACATATCTTTCAATTGCTTACTTATTAATATTTTTTAAAATGTAAGTTTCTATTCTTAGAATAAATTAAGAGGTTATGTGTCTAAATTACAAATCTTGTCTAAAAAAATTTTACACCACTTTTTGTCTCCGGAATGTCAATATTCTATATGTGATCCATAGAGAAATTCTAGTGAATTTTAGGTCAACAAATAATAGTCCTTTAAAATTTGCTTCCCAAGCTATTCACTTGCTTCCTGGGATTGGGGAAGGGAATATCTTATTTTGGTATTCACTTAATATAACTTTCATGAACAATTTTTGCTTGGATTAAATGTTATTTCCCCAAGACTGTTTTATTCTCTTGTTCTCCATTATATTTTTTTTAGATTGAAAAATATAGTTAATTTAGAAAGTAAATTAGAAGGAGAGAGAAAGAGGTAGACATAGATTCACCTCCCCAAGGTAGGCAAGGGGCCAAAGCTAGGAAACATTCATGATATGTTTCAACCCAATAATACTATGGGGTATTTTTCCTTTCTAGTTCGTGATTACATTTTTCACCTGTACACTCATCTATTTACATGTTTTTCTATCTTTTATATTTATTATTTCCTGACACTATCTCTGACCACAAAGCAAATAAAGTAATATTTTATCTTTCTGGTCTTTACATTCTTTTTGTTCCTTGGTTTTCATTACTTCTAGGTTTGATTTTAATATTTAATTATGTTTTTCTCCTTCATTCACTTTGTGGAAATATCATTTATTTAAATGCATTTTGATCAAATGAGCCATATTCCTAGTAATCGAAATTATTCTACATTATAACAAATTAATTGAAAAACATTATAAGAATGAGTTATATGTATGCATACATACATAATAGGGATATATGTAGACTTATATACACAGATAGTATATAAATGATTTACCACATACATCATTAGTAGGGTGCTTCATGTTTACCAAAAACCTTTTTTTTAATTATTAAACATATTTTTTATTTTAAAATTGTGGGGTACAGTTAAGGGTTAGGTATACAA